>NC_139589.1:7099526-7262026 GCF_946808225.1 Silurus aristotelis
ACCTTATCTTTCCTTCTGGTCTACTAATTATGCTCCTACCTCCCCTTTCCTTCTCCCGATTATTATATTCCTCCCATGCCTTCACCTGATTCTGACTCTAATTATTCTCCATATCCTCTCCAACTCCCAAGGCCTACAGGCTATTTTATTCCAATAAACATGCCAAAATATATCTCCTGCATGGTTGTTTTATTTCATCCGAACACTCATAGCCTCAGTCAAGCCCTATACAACCGTATGTGTTGGTATACGTTTAATTTTACTTGGAGGAAATAGGCTAAATATGTTTGATTATGACATAGGCTAAATAGGTTTAATCAAGCTATTTGTGGTACATTTATGGTATCTAATAATTACTACACTAACTATTAGCTGGATATGTTTGATTAATTACTCTCTAAGTTAGTTTGATTAAAATACGAGCTAAATAAATTAATTTAAAATGTTTTTCTCGACAGAAACTTGAGTGGTTGTAACTACTCCTCGCTTGAAATATTTTAATGTATGTTCGTGTTTTCTGTATTTTAGTGTATGTTTGGGTTGTGTTTTCTGTTCTTGTGAGAGTAAAATGTTCCATATATGTTTGTTTGAAAAAGCAACCCCTAAACATACAAGTAACAGTTTCATTATTCTTTAGATGACTGCCAACTTGAATAAAATTATTTATATCTATATGAAGATCACGACAAGCACACAAATGGCAACTGAATGCTGACAGGTCCAGTAACTCTTGAGAGTTTCTTTTGGGATAGACTCTACTCAAATGAATGTGCAAAACATTCCATGTTTTAAAAGAACATGGAAAATTTGTTTGGAGGCTAGACTCTACTCAAATGAATGTGCAAAACATTCCATGTTTTAAAAGAACATGGAAAATTTGTTTGGAGGCTAGCATTGCCTGAGACGGTACTCTATTCTAACATGTTTACTAGCTCCTATCTACTAGATAATGTTACATTACCTGCCTTACACTTCCACATCCTGATCCTGAAGAATTATGGTTCCCCTTGGCCAATACTAAATCTCTCAGACAAACATAAGTTGGTTTAAAAATCTAATTAAAAAGAAACATTTTAATTATACATCTAAATTTTATAAATTATGCCTATTTCTGCTTAACTTATATTTTTGTATATAGTTCAGCATCTGTGTTGTTTCTTTTACCAACATTCTAATAGTTTTTTTATGTTTACTTATATAAAGTCCTGTAAAACTTTAATTTCCCATTCCCTTATTTTTATCACTTAAATGGCGGTGACACTTTGGCTTTAAAGCTGGCAAACTTTAAATACTGTGTTATTTTAGAATCGTTCCGTTTTCATAACAGTTATTCCTTTCTTAAGAGCAGAATAATTTTGTGATATTGAGCTGAGTGTGCAAGATTCATTTATGCCAAACGTGTGGTTCAAATGAGCGACAGTTAATGCTAATTATACTGAGCATCACAGGTTGTATGGAAAATCTCTCCACGAATTAAGTTTAGTTTTGGGCATGATAAAAATCTAACACTGAGTAAACACATTGTTACAAAATTGAATTGCTAACATCATTAAGTAAAGTACACCATGCTGATTGTGAACTGTAATTAGCTAGCTTTCTCTTAACTCGAATTAACATTACATTTCCTCAATTGACAACAAAATATATTAAATTCGGTAGATTATCAACAAAAAAGACTAATGACACAATGAGGACAAATTGTGGCATTGAGTTAAAAGTAATTTAGTTTGCATTTACATTAATTAAAATTAACTTCAAAAGTGTATATAGTGGATTTGCTCTTACCTTTTCATCAGCATGTGAAAAACAGGTGAATTCCCAAAGCAAGGCTTTGCATTAATCTTGTAACATCAGTGATGATTTTCCAAGAAGCGTGAGTTTGATTGTGTTACGTTACGCTAAACAAATTTACAGGCAGTAAATTTAACAGGCAGCATATTTTTTTTTAATGTGTAGGGGTAATGAGGTGATACTGGAGAAACTGTACCTCCTCTAATTTTCATACGGATTACATAATCAGAGAACATTTGTTTTATGTGTTTGTGAAGAGAGATGACAGAGACATATACAGCAGAGAGCACACCCTGTCTGTAATCTTTATTTTACAAAAACAAATGTTTAAGGTTATTATCAGTTTACAGTATACAAATAAAAGTAAACAGATTTACTTTATAGACTCAGATGATGTACTACTCATATACTCGATCAATAAAGACAGAGTAGTTTGATTTAATTTCGGCATTACAAGGAAAAACATGCCAAAAACTGTAATTGTCGACATTATTTAATTACATTTTAAATCCAATTTCTGCTTTTTTAAATAAATAGATTTTTACATGGTTGGTTTGAATAATATTAATATTGGATTTGTGAACATGCAAACCCTTTTAATATTAGAAGAGTGTGCACATGCAAACTCTTCTAATATTAGCTTGGTTCCCTCTAGTTTATCAGGTTTCCCTACATTGTCCAATGCCAGTGGATAGTTTACATATTGGACTGATCACAAGATTGTAAGTTCAAGGTGGTCTGGATAAGGGTATTTGGCAGGTAGGCAGTTTTTCTAAAACAAATTCCACCCTACATGTGAATGAATGTTTACATGCGGCAGACTGGTGTCCCTACCTCATGCCTAATGGTCCCAGAACATGCAATGGATCTACTGCTACCTTGACCAGGATAAATTACTGAGTGAATAATTCTGAATTATTCGCTAAAATAAATGTCATATTACTATTGAGTTGTATTTTGTGATTCCTTACTATTTAGTCATTGATCTATTACCTAATTTAATCCCATTTACTAAGCTGCTCTTTTTATATGGTCATGAGAGGGCGTGGTTTATTTACCCGACGCATCTTTGGCTTGACACTGTCCCCAAGAAGCGCTGAGCTATTATAAGATAGGAATGGTATTTTTTTCTTCCACTGTCTTGTATAAATAATTTTTGCTATTTTTTAATTTGTGTAATATGTTGATCCCGCAGATTTATTTCGCTGTTGGTAATTCCACACAGAAGTGGTGCTTATTTTCTACACTGTGTACTCATGTCTGATAAAGACACTTTTCCACACGTTTGCTTCATTGATTGCCTTATTAAGGAGCTGCAGAAGTGAACATCAGGAGCGACTGAACACCTGCTGCCAACCACAATGCGCAACCGTCTTGGGGGGTAAATATGGCGGATCTATACTACAATAAAGCGGTTTAATCCTTGACAAGACAGAAACGTCGGATATCGGCTACGTGATATCTTGATGCGTTTCTTTCCTTTTTTCCTCCACCCTGTAAAGCTTGCGTAACCATACCGACGTGCGCGAAGCCTGGTTTTTATTCATTAGGCTGTAAATGGATCGCTCTGTGCTAGTATCACCCTGTATGGATTACTCGATGCCTTTTTGAAACACTATTTATAGGCAGGCTTTCGCTGGAGTAGCCATTTAACAAATAAAACACGTGAGAAGAATGGGGTACAAGGTAAGAGCGCACTGTTTTTTCTTCTCTCACGTGCATAAAACGAGCGTCTGAACATGTCATGCCATGTAAATAAATAATAACGTGCCCCGGTGCATTCAAATATGCATGTGTGGGCGCACACACACACACACACGCGCGCACACACACAAAACGTAAACACCCCAAATCCCCCACCCCTCCAAAATGTATCTGTCTAATCAAACAAGGCCCAGTGACCTGATATTTGGTTGCAAAAATCTGATGCTCATTTTAGCGTCCTCACTTCACAAAAAAATGGCTGTAGATGGTCTTGAATCACTAACTAGGGTGTTCATTAAAGAGTAATAAGTAGTACCTTTGTGCAAATCATATTATCTTCGAATCCTGTTTGTACATCTTTATTTATAGTGTATATACTATAAATGGTTATAGAGGTTGATATGGAAAAATGCAGCCACATGATTGTGGATCCACCTACAGACACTTGTGCAAATGTGTACACAGTTGAGTGTGTTATTTTTGGTGCTAGTTCCACAGTGCCTTTTTTATTTTTAGTTATTGTTATTGGAGTAAAAGTTCACGAGAACTCAACTACTAAAGACTCAACTAATGATTAAGTCTGTACATTGTTTCATGCAGGCTGGAGTTTTACAGCAGATGGTAATGGCAATTTTATGACACAACTGGCTGCCCAGTATTTTTCACAACGATTGTGAGAAACGATTTTCACGATTGTGAGAAAAACGGAAGTTGGTTTTAAACAGAAGTTGCACCATACATATATTAAATATGTTCAGTGTTTTTCTAGCTATTGCTCATTTCGAGTGTGGTAATTTTTCCAGTACAACAATATAAGTCGAAGAAAAATCTGTCCACAATTTGGAACAGCAATATGGTTGTTTTGCTCTGAAGTACTCTGAAATCTGATTTCATATTTCTTAAGATACCATGCATATTGATTTAATGATAAACATATGGCTTTTGTTTTCTGAAATATAACACAATGGCTGTAGCAGCCAAAGAAACAAACAAAAAAAATAAAGCTTTTATAAAACATCTCCATGTAGCTTTTTGTATTGGGAAAACTCAACTCCAAACATTTGCTGAAAGCATTTTATTGTTACTGCCATGATTTTTACATGCATTACTATTATTATAATTATAATAATAATTATTATTATTATTATTATTATTATTATTATTAAAATTTATTTTTTTTAGTTTTGTATCATTACACAAATGGATCATGCTCATGTATTTATTAATGTTGTGCAAAGGTTAATAGGGATATGTACATCTGTGTATATATAATACATATAATGTAAGTGGGCTATGTATATGTATAATCAATTGATCTGAGACCTCCATATCTTACCATAACATCTGATATACTCTGTATAACATTTAGATCATATTATGCAAAAAAAAAAAAAAATAATTCATTTCAAAACAGTCTTTAAAAAAAAAAAAAAAAATGGAACTTGACAGTTCCTTAAGTGTCTGTTAGTTTTACTTTCTACATCTAGTGCTTTTTATTAGCTAAAAAGTGTCTTCACTTCAACTACTAATTAATGACATAATTAAATAATAAGAACATATTTTTTACATTTGGAGGTAAAACTGCACTCTCAGGCATCATTTGGGACTTCACATCAAATCTATAAAATGTCTTAAAATAAAAAAAATAATACCAGTCAAATTGTTCAGTAAAAAGATGTGATCTGTGCTTAAGCCAGTGTGATTTTTGGCAAGAGAACCCACCAACATGTATATACTGATGTAAAAAGGTACCCTAACAGAACCTTTCTTGATAATGATGCTGCTTTATGTCAGTTTTCTACCTGCTATTGAGGATGCTAAGTGCAAAACAATAAGCAGCAGATAGCAGACAGTTAGGAGGATGTTCTCAATAAGGAAATCTGAGCCTACATGATTCATTTCATGCATTTAAATATAATATTCAGGTTGCAGTGAAGCTTGTCAGTTTGTTTTTCAAGTGGAGTGTTTTGCATGACTACCTGCCCTATTTCCTAATTACTTCTTTTTCTGTACATATGTCAGCATAAAAAGCAGATGAAGAAAATAAATCAGTTTGTTATCGAAAATTTTATTTATTAAAGGAAAAGGTTCTGAAGGGCTTTAGAACAAGAGCTTAATGCATTCACAAAGGATTTGATTTTGTGTCTCCTTCACAATTAAGAAAGCAGAAGAATTGGTTCTCTCATTTATGGAAAGCCATCCCTGACTGGAAGCGGCAAAATATTACTACTTCATCACCCTACCACCATCATGTTTGACTGTTGGTATCGTGTTCTTATTATTAAATGCAGAGTTCCATTTGACAGCATATATAATAGAGTTCCATTGTTTCCAAATGTTCTCCAAAAAGTTACACTTTTGTCTTATCAATCAGAATACTATTCTAAAAGGCTTGTTTTAAGTGTAACGTATGCAGAAATTGAAGACATCAGGTAAATATCTTTCTCATGGTAATGTAAATCAGTGGTCCCCAACCCCCAGGCTGCAGACCGGGCCACACATTATCTCTGTTTTATTTATTATCTGATTTTGAATGATGCTTTATTTTGGAAAATTATCAGATTCTCTCTGCCACATCTGTCTATAACTCACTGTTGGTGCATGTCATGATGCCTCAGTCACATGTCTTACCTCCATCCGCTACCTTCTTAAAGGGGCTGCTCCGGCCGGTAACACGTAATACATTACCGCTAAATTGAAACCCCCAAGCTAGCAAATAAAAAAACAGAAAAAAAAACAACAACACAGTGGATTCACGTGTATTATTATATTTAAAAAATACCAGTCGTATAATTTTATTTTGTTGTATTTATCCGCCACACCTTAAGGGCCAGTCCCTGAAAATATTGTCTGACATTAAACCGGTCCGTGGTGCAAAAAAGGTTGGGGACCACTGATGTAAATGATTTTTTTTCCCAGTCAGCAGAGACCAAGTGGTGTTTTGAGTTAATGTTTATATGTTTCTGTATTTACATTTCTGTCTTCACATATTGTGGTTTTGCAGAGTTTGCTGTCATGCTTTTGCTTTGTTAGTGATTTTTGTGCACTCAGCATTATTTTTCCACCATGTCCCCCTCTCCCATCACAAAATCAAACATTAGAATGAAGAAAGAGTGTGATCTTTCTTTTTTGGTTGTGGCATGCTTGTTGGTTCCAGGCTTTTTTGAGTATTTCAGATACCACTGATCTCATGAAAATGTACCACAAAACAGTCTGTAGCAAGATTGGTATGAAATACAAAGTAGTTCTTCTTGGGTTGTTTTTTTACTGAGAAGACACGTGAATGTACAGGTGTTTCTAACAAAGTGGATATAAGGAGTGTATACCTATTTGCATTGTTTTTGTGTTAATTTGCATCTACTTTCAAAATGTTTCTAAGAAAATGCCTACCCTTTCTCTTAACCTGTAAAAATAAGTTAAAAGTAAAAGAAATTAGCAATTAAAAATGTTTTTCCCAAAATATATTTTAGCAAATGACTGCGATCTGGAAGCATTTCATGATTAATGCTGCTTGACATCCTTTACATGTCCTATCTAACAAAGAGCCTGAGAGCTTTGGGAAATTTGGGTATTTCATTGAAAGTTGCATCACAAATGTTATACTATAATGTAGGAGCAAAACATTCTTAAAATCTTCCAAACTGCTCCAAAATATTTCAAGATCCTGTTACATAAAAACTTATAGATTAATCTTGCTTTAACCTCCTGCTCTCATGGGCGTTAAGCACTAATAGGTATAAGGTGGAGACTCAAAACTGCTCTTCACTGTCAGTATGACTGCCCTATGATTTTCTGCCCTTCAGCCAAACGCACAATGCATAATACTGGAGCTGTCAGATGATAACTTTTTAGCTGCATTCATACTTTAACATGATTCTCCTGAAGATGACCAGTATGACTGTGAGATATTTTTCTTCTTTTTCTTTTTCTTTTTTAGGCTTCTCCCATTAGGGGTTGCCACAGCGGATCATCCGTCTCCATACTACTCTGTCCTCTACATCTGCCTCTTTCACACTAATTACCTGCATGTCTTCCCTCACCATATCCATAAATCTCCTCCTTGGCCTTCCTCTTTTCCTCCTTCCTGGGGGTTTCATCCTCAGCATTCTACTATCAATATGATATACCCATGTCCCTCCTCTGCATGACCAAACCATCTCAATCTCGCTTCCCTCAACATTTCTCCAAAATGTCCTACACGTTTGTCCCTAGAATAAACATTTATAATCCTGTCCATCCTCGTCACTCTCAATGAAAATCTCAACATCTTCAGCTCTACTGCCTTAAGCTCCACCTCCTATCTTTTACGCAATGCCACTGTCTCTAAACCATACAACATAGCAGGTGTTATCACAGTCCTATAAACTTTCCCTTTCACTCTTGCAGATACTCTTCTATTACAAATCACTCCTGACACTCTTTTCCACCCACTCCACCCTGCCTGCACTCTTTTCTTCACTTCTCTAACACACTGCTCCACCTCTTCTCCCTGCAACTGCACCACTCCACTGCCCTCCCTCTCATTCACACACATGTACTCTGTCTTACTCCTACTGACTTTCAATCTAAACACACAGGGTCATGTAGTTTTGGATTTTGTTTTCCCTCAATAATAAAAACCTTTATTTAAAAACTGCTTATTGTGTTCACTTTTACAATCTTTTACTAATATTTAAATTAGTTTGATGATCTGAAACATTAAAGTGTGACAAACATGCAAATAAAAAATAAGAAATCAGAACTTTTTCACACCAGTGTGTGTGTGTGTGTGTGTGTGTGTATAACAGTACATGGAAAGGTTGTTATTATATACAATGAGTACAATGATCATTAACTGTGCAATAAAAGAGATATTGTATACAGTGTTTATAAAAAGGGTTATATACATATGTGAAAATTATATGGAAATTGTGGAAAAAAGGAGACTATTATTTACAGTTTGTGCAACAGTTGTCAGTACAATGTTGTATATTATGAACAGCGTAATGTAAGGTTATGCAGTATATAGTATTCAGTTCAGTGTGAATGTCTGGGTTGAGGGGCATGGAATTAAGGGGTGGATGTGGGTGGTGCTAACTGGTTGCAGAGTTCAGCATGGAATTGGGTGTAGGGGAAAACCTGTTCCTGAACCTGCTTGTCTTGGTCCAGGGGTTGTAGGATCACCATATGTAAAGCCTTGACAGATACCAGGATTCTGTCATCATATATTAGTAATTCATCAACATTCATTTTTAATTGTAGATCATATGAAGCTGTGATGCAACAACTCTGTACCATTGCACCACCCTAGCATGCAAAACTGCATCTAATGCTTCCAAACAAGAAGGCCATTGTGAATTTCTAAAAAAAAAAAAAAAGTCGTTGTTGGCAAATAACATTCCTTTCTTCTCCCTCCTATCCACTATCTAGCTGGAGAATGACATTACTGGCATTATAATCCCACCCCAAAAATTCCAAACCCCTTGCTATAAATACAGTCCAACTGTTATCATACATCCAGAATGATTTAATCACTCCAGTTGGTCATTTAGTCTTTTTTGTTTGTTTGTTTCGGCCTAGTGGGACATCTTATGAAACAAATGACACAATAATAGATTTTTAATTTTTGATCTATTTGTCTATTTTTTTATGATCTTGATATCAAAGCTTTAAGTATCAGCTGATAACCAATGCTATTCCTTTTTTATAAGAAGAAAAAAGAAAAAAAAATAATTTAAAAAACTGCTAAAAAAAAATCAGATACCAGCATTCCTTTTTTTCTTGTCCTTTATTTCCATCATTTCACCTTTAAAATTTACCAAAACATTTTTTAAATTGAACAGAAATCTCTCAAATAACACCTGTAGACAGACAATTTTAGGCTGATGTGCATCACTTTTGAAGTCTTTTTTTCCCAGTGCAGCATTTCATTTAGCCAATATTAATTTAATGCCTTGGCCTTTTTTTGTGAAGATGTTTCTCTCAGATATCAGGCAACATTATGGCTAGCACCTAAAATAGAGTTTCAGCATAGTAAACCTGAATCATCTGCATGACAATGTGATTCAGTCATGTCATCAGGACCAGACAGTAATTTTAGTGAAATGCATACAACGAAGAAAATGGAGACACATCCAATATTACTATAGTGTTTCCAATAAAATGCTCAGTGAGTGTATGTGTGATATGTGAATAAATTACATGGTTTGCATAAAAAATAGTTTGTTGTTGACCACTGGTCATATCAAACAAAAAAACGGGCACAAATCTATCCACATGGTAAATTATATACCAGAGAGTTTTACGGTTCAGTGTTTTAAATACTACGGCTCAGACTTTTTGAGATTTCTGTATAGTTTCTCAGCAGCTTTAGATGCCTTCAGGATCATGTTACATAAACTGTTATAAACTCACCCTCAAATTGCATCCTTTGTTCTCATGGTAACCAAGTCCTATTTCAGGAGTGGTTACGACAGAAAATCTAACTGATTTTTCGCTTTATATTTACATTGGATAAGTGAGAGAGTGAGAGAGTATAGCCATCTGTTGTGCATCATGATAAATGCTGCCATAACTGCTCTTAGTTTTCAATGGGGGGGTTTATACAGGCTACAGCTCTAAGAAAATAGCTTTTCCTCAGTCTGTATGCGTTCATTCATTGTCCTGTATTTTTAGCCCGATTGGAGGGGCACAAACTGTATATTCTGAATGGGATAAATCCTTGATAATGTTGCTAGCTCTCTTGTGTAGACACTAGCAAAGACTCTGTCCATATTACAAATAAACGAATGTGTCAAACAAGCATTGTCGAGCTTTAAGCACATTTTACTGCTGCAACTAATCAAATTTTACAAAGCTTAAAGATGGAAATAAAAATCACTACAGGTTCATCATATCTCAATAATAAATGAGTAAGTGGATCGGTAATTAACCTAATTTCACACATTGGTGTCTTAAAATATGTCTCTATATCTCTTCTTCTTTTAACGGTCCACTTTCTCCTTCTCATGTTCTGAGAATTTAACCTAGATGTATGTATGTCCTAGATGTAAATTCACTTGATGATTATCCATGTCTTTCCTAGATCCCAGGAGCTGCAATGGATCGTGTTAGCCTGCTTTGGCGTTTGAGGCGTCGAGCCCGTCGAGGCGTTTTTTGCATGATGCTTTTTTGCATGACCATGGCTGTACTGTATACCCTGTGTGCTGAAAACAGTGTCCCTGTTACTGATGCCATTTTTGGGGTGAGGGCAAGGACTCGAGCACAGCCAAGGGCACACTCCATTGTAAAGGTACATGTATTTACTTTTCTGTATGTGCCAATATACACACATTTACAGCTTACATTTAAGAGACATTACAGTAAAAGATAACTTTAATGTATGTTCGTAAATTTTCAATACAGGTGCTTCGAGGAGCGGGTGGAACGAAACCAATGTATGTGGACCCTCAAAAACTCCCAGGTGTTATTCCTGGAGATCCTCAAAAGCCTATTCCTGTCCTCTCATCCTTAAATCACTCAATGCTGGCAAGTCAAAAGGAGCAGCACTCAGGGAGCAAAGAAAAGGAGCAACATGGGCTTCTTGCCTGGTTATTGGGCAGACCATTAAGGCGTGCACTTGAGACTATACTGGGGGCCCGAAAAAGAGCTGATACAGCCAGCCAAAAAATGGAAGATTTTTTTGTTGCCAAAAAAGTGATCTGGAATGATGAGATGTCAAGTAGCATGCTGGGAAAAAGGCTGAAGAAGGTGGTGCAAAACTATCAGGTGAGGGGAATGAACTTGCATGCAGGATTCAGGATGATTGAATTGTCAAATATTTGTAAATATTTTTACAAGTAATGTTTGATTAACATAAGCCAGTATTGGATACTCAAACATTGCTGTTTACAGAAAATTTTAATTTGGCACATAATTATTGATGTATGGGTTGTATTAGATGTATGGGATATCTTGTTTATTGATTAAAACCACTACTTTATAATATATAGTACAAAATTTACCGTATTTTTTGGACTATAAGCCGCTACTTTTTTCCCACGTTTTGAACCCCGCGGCTTAAACAACGAATAGATTTTTCTCACCTGTGTTCTGAGCTGCACGGCATCGGAAAAAAAACTTCACCGATGGAGATTTTAAAACGCATAACGATGCCAAAAGAAAAACTCTCGAGAGAAATAGTTGTGAAAGGAAGGAAGAAGACAGTGAACAATGACTTACTTAATAGGCTACTGTTTAGATACAAGCCGTTGTAACGTGTTGAGTCTGGGTCAAGTGATAGCTCGCTAACTCCAGTTGCAACAGAAATCATATAAGCACAGACAGGTTTCCAAAACTCGTGCTTTTTTATTTTTCTTGGTAACAGCGTTATGAGTTAGTCAAAGAAACTTGGAACTGAGCATCAGAAAATAATAAGGACATATTCCTCGGTTTTGAACACATGCAGTAAGACCGGAAAAAGTTTGTTAAAGCCTGTGTAAATTTCATTAGTTTTAGTGTAGCTTATATATGGGTGCGCTTAATAGTCCGGAAATTACGGTAGTAATAATATTTAGAATTTACAATTGTATAAATATTAATTTCCCTGAAACGATGATTAACACCACCCTAAATTTTGCATTCATTTAAATCTATTGAAGATTAAACAGAGCTGCATAATGTGTGCCACTAAAACGATTTCACTCTGTGGATGCAGTATATGCTACCTAAACACAAGACCTAACATCTTTTGAACCATGATTTTTGGTCCTGAGCATTCCTTTGCTTTTATTATAATTGCCTTTTCTTTTGTAGGCGATGAATAAATATGGCGTGAGTCTCTCCAGTTCGGAAGCTGGAAAAAGAGGGAAAAAACTGAGCGGTCCAGAGCTATTGTGTCAACTCAAAGAGACGGTGAAAATTACCACATTAATGCCAGAGATGGAGCCATTTGCTAAATTTCTCTGGGCCTTCCAGCTGCCTGCACAACCCTTGACCACTGCAATTGGCCCATTTAAAACATGTGCTGTTGTGTCATCTGCAGGTTCTCTGCGAAACTCCAAGTTAGGAAAAGAGATTGGTGTGTATGATTTTCAACATAACTATAAGAACAATTTAATTCAAAATGTATTCACACTTCAACACAGCTGCTGAAACCATGGCCAACACAGAAATATAACATTATAACATTATGCACATCTTTTTTTTGTACCCTTTTTGGGTGTCAAAGGCAGCCAATAAAATGCTACACAGTAAAATGCCTACACCAGAAAAAGTGTTCGCTACATAAGAACTTTTTTGCCACCAATAAGGCTTTTTAGACATACATTTACAACACTAACTTTGCAAAGCACAGTGACTCTACATTCATCTGATTCACAAAAATTCATCATAACATTTAATTTCTGCCAAAATGTTTCATCTTTAGCAAATGTGGTCACCAGCATCATGAGACCCTTTTTATATTCCAGACAGTTTGGTCATAAAATGCAAACACAGTAGAAAAACAGGAAGTGGGGGTAACAACTTTGTCACAAAAAGTGAAGGATAACAGCCTATTCGAATTCATCACCTCCAGGTGGCACTATAATTCACAATTTGGTGAAGCTGCTTATAACCTTTGACATTAACTCAAGATTCTTCTTTCTCTTGATACTTTTGAATTAGATGTACAAAAATTTGTGGTTTGTCAAGCCAGAAGATTCTGATTGTTTTGTCCATAATGTAAAGAAAATTTGAATATCTTAGCCATGCAGACACTAAACTTGTCCTACAGTATGTTCAGCAACATGATATTACCAAACAAACTTTGAGTTCAATTTAGATATTAAGAGAGCTATTGAAGAACATCATTATTGACTGGAGCCAAAAAGTGCTTGGTTCCCTTAAATGCCGCTTGCATCTATATTTTTCTGTTACTTTTTCCGTAGTCATAAATGTGTGTTGTCTAAATGTTGAAGCAGCTGTGTTCATGGTAAAACTAATATAACACCAAAATATAGTTTAGCTTGATTTTTGACAAACATAAAAATAAATATCCCCACAGCTCTTATTCATCTTGATGCTGTGTTTGTTTCCAGATGCCCATGACGCTGTGGTACGATTCAATGCTGCACCCACTATTGGCTTTGAGAAAGACGTTGGCTCTAAGACTACAGTGCGCCTGATTAATTCCCAGGTATTTCTAAAACCACAAAATGAAAAAAATGAAATAAAATAATTATATGGATTGTATATTATAAATCTAATGATACATATTCACTTCAAGGTAATGTCATCAGAAGATCACCACTTTCTGTCCAGTTCTTTATACAGCAGTGGAATGTTAGTGGCCTGGGATCCTGCCCCTTTCTCTTCTGACCTAAATGAGGTAAACAAGTTGCTTCCTTCTCATCTGTATACCATTACAGGTCTGAGAGAACATCACCTAGGAAGAAACCCAGCATCTTGTGATATCCATGGGGTCTAGACTGCAGGCAGTAATTGGGTAATTTGCAACAATGAATTAAAAATAATTGTTAGTTTGCCCATACGTCCTGAGAAATGTTTTTTGTTTTTTCCCTACAATTTCAAAATATCTCAAGGAAACCTCAATGTCGGTTTGGATCCTGTAAGCAGTGATCATTAATTTGGGTTATGTTGAAGTAAATTAGACTTTAAACTGATTGGTATGTGTTCTAGGTGGCCATGTGTTCTCTTTTTAAAAAAAATAATTGCTTGATTTTAGATTTTAGAATCCTAGGACTAGTTTTTTAGTAATGTTTGAGTAAAAAGATAAACAACATAGATGTGACAACATACTGTATACGAATACAATAAGCAATGACCAAACTTTCTCACTTTCCTATTTATTTGTAGTGGTACAACAAAACAGATTATCCGATATTTAAACAATATCAGAGGTACAGAAGGCTGCACCCGCAACAGCAGTTTTATATCCTACATCCCAGCATGGAATGGCAGCTATGGAAGCAGCTACAAGACAATATGGCTGAGCCTATTCAGAAGAACCCACCTTCCTCAGGCCTACTCGGTATGTAGTGTTAAGTTTTTCAGCTACTTACAGTACTAATAAGGTGGTACCGCTCGAATTCACTGGTCTGTAAGTGGTGAACAAACCCTTTTCTAAGCTGAGACAAGCTAGCTAGCTTCGGGGTTGGACGAACCTCTCCTCACGATGTCTAACTTTTCTTGAAAACTGATTTTTAAGTATGTCCAAGACCAAATTAATTTATCTTCCTCCGTCAGCCATTGTGGGTGTAAAAAAGTCGAACTCAGATGTATAATTGTGTGCAGCGCTCTACAGACGTGTTTTGCCAGTCGAACTTGGCTGTACCAGTTTCCCTCTGACCAACCAATCAGAGGACGGAAAAATGCTGATGCTATTCTGGGCCAGCTAGCTGGCCCTGTGAGGATGAATATGAAATCTGATTGGTTAAAGAAACAGACCCATTCATAATATTCTTTATGGGAAAAGGGCCAGCAGTATAGGCTTTGAAGGCCCTAGGCAGATTAGATTGACATGGCAGCACATCTGGCGTAATCTTGCGTACCAGTGTAGATTTATTCATTGCTAGAGACTTGAAACACTTTTGTACGTCGCTCTGGATAAGGGCGTCTGCTAAATGGCGTAAATGTAAATGTAAGCACATAGAGGCTGAAATCTAATTGGACAAAATAATTAAAAATGCACATCAAATTAAATAAAATTGTATTTGTCACATACACATACATACATAGTACGACATGCAGAGAAATGCTTACATACACGTACTGGAAGCAGTGCACCAAGTGATGATGATGATGTAATCACCACTGATGATGACATACTGAAGCCCCTAATTGAATACTTGTTTTAAAGAGAAAAGAAATCATACAGGCTTTCAAAACCAAATCCATTATATTTTTTTTCTAGATTGGTTAAACAGTTGCGAATGTAGCATATGTTTGAAGGAGAAGATGCTATGTATATGTACATAGCAAATTGTTTTCTTAGTACAGAGTTTAAATAGTATTGTTAAGCCTACAGATCACATTTAAATACTCTAGTTTTACATTGCGTTTACTTGATCTGGCTATTAATTCACACAATGAAGAAAAATGAAATGCACATAAAATGTATTAAAATTAATTAATATCTTTATCTCATGGGCAGAAATGTTTGCCTGTCCAAAACATTAACAAAATACAATGCAATCATATTTAGTTCTGCACAGTCTCCAGTTGTGTAATGACATCTCCTATTTCAGGGACAGTATTAATGATGTCACTATGCGACGTGGTCCATGTGTATGAGTTCCTGCCGTCACGGCGCAAAACCGAGCTATGCCACTACTATCAGAACTTCAAAGATGCAGCCTGCACCATGGGGGCCTACCACCCTCTGCTCTACGAGAAGAACTTGGTGAAGAGGATGAACCAGGGATCTGATGAAGACATCTACAATCATGGCAAGGTGACGCTACCTGGATTCAACACGTTTGACTGTACACAGACTACCAACTCTTCGAATTCTTCAAAGGCATAAATAAAAGATTGTATTTGTTTAACTTAGCATTTGGAATGTAACTGTATTATTTATCGCATGACTAAATGTATGACTATTGGAGCTGATTTAGGAAAAATAAGATAATTTGTTGGAAGCTGGCTCTTTCCCCATAAGCTGTACATATTTTTGTTTACAAGTCTATAAGTTATATTGTATATTATATTATACGTTGTTAATGATATTGCTTGAATACCTAAAGATCACTTATTTGCCATTTCCAGTGCAGAAAAGGTCAATTTTAAGCACTTCAGTGACATTGATACACATGGACAAAGTAGGCAGGTTATTAGTAACAGGAGATGTGCTTTGTGCCTATATTACCAACTGTAGCTCATTTGTTGCTATGCAGAATTTGTCAGTCCATCATTGAAAAGAGACAGTATAAGATCAGCACTGACCTAATATTATTCAGTTGGTTGTCCATTTTGCATGGCAGTGACACTGACAAATCAGTCAAAATGTGTTGTTTCTTATTTTTTCACTATTTGAAGTAATCCTATTATGATGCCTTTTCCTTGAAGTAACTTGATAAATTTGGCCAAAATAAGGTCGAGGATATTGAAGAGGATAAAGATGGAGCACATAAAATTAATGTACTCCAGTTTGGTGCCCAGTTCAGGGAATGTGTTCAAAGGGAATTATGTTGGTCAATAAAGAAACAGTTTAGCTTTTGCTAAAATATATTTGGAAATGCAATACTGTGCAATAGTGAGAGACCATTCATTTATTTTCTTTCAAATAGCCTCAAAACGTTTTATTTTTAATTATGAACAATTATTATGAGAAAATGAATGAAGAGAAATGTTCCTTTGTCGTACTTACTCTGTTACCAAAAGTCTGTGGATGTCTGATCATTATTTTCATATTTGTTGCTTCCCTAGCAGTTGTAAGTAAACAATTCTATTGAATATCTTTGTACACTGTAACATTATTAATCCCAATAGCCACACTCCATAGTCTAGTGCAGGGGTTTTCAACCGGTGGTCCGCGGCCCCCTGGTGGTCCGCGGCGGCATTGCATGTGGTCCGTGACAGCATACATAATTTCACTATTTAAATCACTTTTTTCCATAATTTATTTCTCCAAACATTTCCAGAATATTTCAACTACATACCTTTGTGAGAGTGTTTTTTCCACACTGTCATATCCAAAGAACAAGTACAGGGCGCACACACACACACACACACACACACACACACACACACACACACACACACACACACACGCGCAATAGTGGGCCGCAGATTACTTGTTAGTCAGAATGGTGGCACCTGGCACAGAACCAGTTGAAAACCCCTGGTCTAGTGGAAAGCTTTTCAAGAAGAGTGAACATTATTATAACAGTAAAGAGTAGACTGAATCTGGAGTGGAATTTCCCCATGCACATATGCGTGTTATATTTAGATGTCCAAATATATTTCGGCATTCTATTGTTGTTTTTTTGTAGGTCCATATTACAGTTCAATGTTGCATGAAAGTGTGATTTTTTTTTTTTGTTCAATATTTTTCCTCTCTGTTTCCTCTTTCTTTTTTGTTACTGTCTAAAAAAGGTCATCATTATTATTTACCACAAATCCATTAACAAAAAGTCCTTACTGTTTGATTGAAAACAACTGACTTTTGAATAGTACTATATTTGACAACCGAGCTTGTAATTTGACTGCAAATAAGACTGTGCAGTATCTACAGTGAAGGCAGCATTAAAATATAGAGAGCATTGATATCTACTTTTCAAAACTGCCAGTCAGTTGAAACAGAGAGGCTATTAGAACAATTGTTAATATGCATACAATCTTCTATGATGTCTCTTTAAAATGCCCAAAGTGAGAATTTAATGTATATATGCATTTGTTCATTGCACTGTGATTGCTTTATACCAACAGAAATATTGTACATTATTCTTTAAAAAATTCTCCTGCATGCACAGCTTGAATTGCACTGCACTCTCGTATTAAGCTTTGATAAACTTGTAGCGTTCTATTTATTATTCTTACGAAAAAGGTGTCTACTGAGAATGCATGAAAGTTTCGTTTTGTTGCCACAAAGAAGATACTTGTTCTCATTTGTCTAGCATTGTAAGCCTGTTTTCTAGTTAATAGCTTATTCATGAGGTTGCATTGGACATCTGCATTGCAATGAACCTACTCCACATGTTTCAGAAGAGACGTGTGACAACTAAACTGAAAGATTAATGTAAAAGAGAGCTATGCACATTTCATTCCCAATTAGGAAAGTGAAAGCAGTATATTTATGTATACTAAGTATATTTTCACATATTTATAGAATTAGACCTGTTTTTTTTCTCAGTCTGTACAGTGATAAGTTATATAAATATTCTCTCAGCAGTAAAAGTAGGCATTTAAATACCAAAGTGTGACCCTGTTCTTATGGGTCCATTTACCTGATGTGTGTGTGGGGGGGTCAGTATGTAAAGCTCTTTACCAGAAGTAAAGCTCCAAATTGGTTCAAGAGCTGATTTTTTTGTTGTCTTCATAATATTTTCGTTTACTGTTGTGTGTTTGTGTAAAAAACAATCCTGACACAATAAGCTTCATTTTACTTTTCTGCTGATTTCACAGTTTTCATTCTGTTCACTGCACTCAGGTGCTGGTCATTGGAAGTTAGGTTTCTTTTGAGGACAGGTACAACCTATGACATCATTATAAAAATACTTTATAAATAATGGTTGTAATCCTACTTCTGCTCGCATTTTCAAATGCAGTAGTATAGTGCATGACAGCAATTGACATTTGTATTTAGAAAAAGCAGATACAGCAGGTTCAGTAATTATTCTGAAAACTATTCTGACCACCTATTGAAACCACACAGTGTGGCGTGTATCGTTATTTAAATAACAGTTAATCTAAATCACAGTAACCTATATCAATATACACTCCAGTTAATATACTGTCACAGTTTGCGACTTTGTTGTCTGTAACGAAGTCCATTTAGGCACCTTATTTTCCCACTTCCCAGTATGTGTATGTGCTTCATAATCAATCAAGTATAACCTCTGAACATTCCAAGCTTTCTGTACTCTTGTAGTGTAAATGCAATTTATTTTTGCCTGTTTTATTCTGTTGCAATTAATCATGAATGTGGCCATGTATCACTGTATAACAAAGTACTTTTGTGTATGTATGGCTTGATTATAAATCCTATAAATATAGAATGTGTGAAACAGTGTTTGTGAATTTTTAAACATTACCTTGTACACGTATGCAGTGTTTTTTATATTGGTGGATGAGGCTGTACTAATCAGAGGATCATGTGTCAGAGGATCACATGACATGCGGTGACATCACTGTTATTAATGTGGCCAAAATCAACACATCAGAAAAGAACCATATAAAAGTGAATGCAAAATAATCTGTGTTCTTCAAATGATTTTAAGCTTCATTACTTGGTTATATTGATGCAGCTATTTCGGATGCAATATTTCAAATATAGTGGCTATATTGCAATAATTTGGTTATAGTGATAAACGTGCAGTACTTAAAATGTTGTGATTAGTTCCTGGTAGAGAAGTGACTCTTTAGAGAGAAGAGACAATACATAAAAAAGCGTCAGAGCTACATTTCCAGAAATACATTTTTGCCGATACACAAAATATAACAACATCCTATCAAAATTCTTCACCAAAATGAGCAAAATCGTCCCCACGTTTACACTCTGTGATTCTGAGAAACTGCTCCACCTACTGGGGAAACTCAAAAATGCACTAAATAAACAAACTCTCTCTTACACACTAGTTAACTTTAATTCTCAGTGTCTTAAATTTTTTCACTTGTGTTGTTCACAATGTTTTAGAAAGTATTTATTTTTATGCCACCTTTTTTGTGTTTCTTTTTGTTTGTTTGTCTGTAGCCAACCTTTGGTAATATATGACCAAATATAGTATATATTAGATAGCAACTATAGATAGTTAATATCTTATGCCAGCAAGGCAAGCTTTGAATTTGAATTTAATACAGATACAGAGAGAGAACAGTGATGTGCATTCAAGAAGTGTGAACTGTGATACTTGCAGCACGAGAGTTTTTATGTAAATATGCTAATTTGCATATTGATCAGATGGATTTTGCCACACTGCCACCACCATGCGCAGCATAAAAGCTAGACGGATGGATGGATTTATGATTCCACCGCCTGGTGTCACACAGAAGAGGGTGGGTTCTTTCTGAGTCCTCTTTTCCACAGTAGCATGACATCCTTATTTGGTAGCTAAATGTTAACCTACCTCCAGATTTCTGTTAAACTGCTTTGTGGCTTCAGCTAATACACACATTACAAAGAACAAATTAATCAGCAGCAGCTTGAGCATGTAACCTTTGTATATTTAGTATTAGGAATGTTCACACCATGCATGAGCCAAGAAAAAGACTGTTATGCCCCCAGGCCGCTCCACCACAGATCACTATTTGCGTCCTTGCGGCTCAATCAGCACAAATGTTTACAACCAATCTAGTGGAACATCATCTTGGAACAGTGGAGGTTTTTATAATAGCAAATAGGGATTAAATGTAGAATGGGAAATTCAAGATGTACATATAAATCTTATTGTCAGGTGTCCACAAACTTTTGCCCATATCGTGTAGGTATCTCTATTTCTAAACTATGTTCAAATCACTGGCTGGTGGAACTATAACAGGGATTTAAGTGTAAAAGGTTGTTTAGTTAAAGTGAAAAATCAGCTCAATACTTGCAGTTGCCCATTTTGATCTAAGTGCTCTTTAAGCTATAGCACTAAAACATGTATTCAACTCTTTCTATTTATACTATTAAACTATTGCCAGTTAATCAAGCCTGAATTTTGGTCTGGTTAATACAGGTAGTGTGTGTAAATTAGCACATGCTGTACCAACCAAAGAGCATCAGCAGACAGGATCTGAATACTTTGAATATTTTCTCCCTTATGAAAAGCCAAAATTTGCTTAAAATTTGTTTATCCTGCTTTCTACCCACCAGGAATCAAATCGCAGACACAGCATGTAGTGTATTTAACAAATACAGATCATGGTGTGTGTGGCTTTCAAAATTAAGATATCAGTATATTTCAGATAACCAGATACCTTTATTTTGCTTGGTTATTATTATTAATAATATATTGTTTTATTCTTTCAGTCTAAAATTGGTCACAAGGTTTGAACAGAAGTGGTTGAGTAGGTTGCAGTTATCCATTTAATGATATTTTCTCTACTTTAATTTTAATGGGTGCTTATGTCTTAAGGTGGAACAAAACTCTGAAAGACATCTCTCTCTTAAATTGTTATATTAAAAAGTTTAATAAAAATATGTCTTTATTAATTACACAAGTAACGCAATGAAATTATGCAATTAAACATTGTGAAATTCTAGCTTTTAATATTTCACAATTTAGTTACATATCTGTGTGCAACGAATCAAAAATAACAAGAATCGTACAAATGTGGAAAATCCTTTCATTCATTTTCGATCAAACAATAGTATGTAAATATGCTTTGTGTGTTTTTTTTAGTTAAGGTACTAAATTAAGGTGATTAAATAATTTTTAAATAGCCACACTGTTTTCAATATTATTTGGGCAAAGGTAGGGATAACCTAGCTCCAGTTTGCTGTTTCTCTTGATGATGTTATCAGCGATGGCCCTTAGGTCTTGCTGTGCCATTTTGACAAGCCTGTGAAAGTCTCCACTCTTGAAGTACCACTCACGGTACTGACACAAGGGCACCTACAGTGTAACCACAACCATTACATACCATCCTATAACTAAGATTAGTCAAGTAGTCATGCAGCACCTTACACAATACAATCAAAACTAATGAACATAAGTTTTGTCTAGCCACAGGCCTTTGATAACTAAAGCCTCAGGCTGGTCAAAAGCCCCCTGCATAAATAGAAGCTCATTGTTTTAGCATAAATGTACACAAATAATTCAATCCAGAATGGTGTTGGGGTCAGAAGTATTCATTAGCATTCATTGAATTACATGTTATTTAAATGCCAATTGGTTGTTTTACATCAAAAATCTAACAGCATAGAAAAATTGTTTATTGCTGCTAGAACAGCTGTTGCTGATATTTATGTTATATACTGTTATTACTGTGGAGACTACATGTTTACTAGACAATTACTACAGAATTACTACATGTTTAAGAGCAATGATGCAGTCGAGTAAGTGGCCACATTGAGAATCTTTTCCCATTCTGAAGGCTGAAGAATCTTCATTTTAAACAAATATCTTTTTCTGACCTATCAAGGACTTTAGAAAAACCAGAGACTTTGTTATTTAGGCTTTTAGTTGTTAGTTTTGTATTGTTGTTAGTGACAACTATACTCACATAATCAAGAGCAGGCTGTGCCAGCAGGGACAGTACAATGAGCACACTACAGGTGCTGTTAACATCAGGGAGAAAGGACAAAAGATCTTCCTCTGTCACTGAGCCTTTCACCTGAGGAGGGGGCCGTATCATTGCAGCTGGACAGTTCGGCATCCATAAGTTGAAATCCACCTGAATTGAAATCAAACAGGTTCTATCTAAATTTTAAACTGTAAAATTAAGTAATTTATGACAGAATAATGTTAGTATTTATTATCTGAATCACTTTTTCCCATTTGCCTCCACATTTATTTAACAACTGAAATGTCCTTTAATAGAGCATTAACATCTTTCTGGTTTTCAGAATGACAGAATGCCATGAATGGCAGTGTCAACATTCAGATAGAAATTTATCATCTCAGTATTATATCATGAATCATCTGTGTGTCACCATCTGGAACATCTAAGCTCAGAGAAAGGTGCACACCATGATTAAACACACAAAGGGTGAAAAATGTGCAGATAATTAGCTGTTTGTTAGTTTGTTAGTTTAAGTGATGAGTAAACTCACCTGAGAAAAGTTGACAGCAGAATGCAGAGCTGAACAGGTGAAGATAACCATGGTGATGTACTTAATTAGTTTTGCTGTGGTCTGAAATGACTGTGGAAATCCTGGAGGAAATGATGAAAACATAAGAATACTGTTACAAATATGATGATG
Source organism: Silurus aristotelis (assembly GCF_946808225.1). NCBI lineage: Eukaryota > Metazoa > Chordata > Actinopteri > Siluriformes > Siluridae > Silurus > Silurus aristotelis. The sequence continues at coordinate 7,122,547 of NC_139589.1, forward strand.
GCAAGTACATGTGATGGCTGGTTAGATGGAATTGCGAAAATCAAATGTCCAGAAACAATGCCAGAATTAAAGGATTAGGGTTGAATCAAATCACAATGTAATCAATAAGAAGAAGAATGTATAGGAAAATACACACACACACACACACACACACACACACACACACACACACACACACACACACACGCATGCACGCACACATCAGAAAACACTAAATTTACAGTTCTTTTGTATGCCCTTTTGTTTAATCTATACTTTAATTGGACAATATATGATTAGTATATCTACTTTTTTTTTCCTTTAAAGGAATTTTGGGGAACAAAAAGCATGATGGAGAAACAAATCCACTCATTCTTGTCTGGTTCTTCTGTCAGTTTCATGTTTTCCACATATGTCGTTTTGGTCACTGCTGATGACATGCTACAGATGTGTTTGTGAAGCAATCTGTGGCATTTGGTTCCACAAAAATACTAAATAAAATAAAAAATAAAATAAAATAAAATAGACATTTAACTGCAATAATAATTACCTGATGCATTATATTGATGTTTTTTTTTTTATCATTGACAAGTATTAATACAAGCCATCCCTGGTAATTTTGGCAAATCAGAAAGTCAGAAAGTCACAAATTTCACCTGTGTGTGTAAAACCAAGAAATCCCTCCATGTAAATTTCTTGGATCCAGCTCTGTAGTTCTGAGTCGCTCTGGACTTCCTGGTCATCATGGTAATATAATTCCACCCAGCCTGACACAAACCTATAACAAACAGTTAACATAGACCACATGCAAGACATAAAACTAAGTGATATATTTCAAATATAAAAAAAATTATGCAATCTGGTAACAGCAACACGGTGATACTGTTCAAACCCAGAGACCCAGGAATCTACATTTCTACAAGGCAAACATGAAATCCAAATGAGTGTTTCTGAGTTTTAGTATATCCAAAAAACATAACAAAAAATTGTTTTGGAGACAATTATCACTGAGACAATGACTGACCTACATTTTTGGCATAATACATTTTGAACAACCATTGTATAATAAATCTTCTTGTTCTGCTTTAACAATGTTGACATTTAAAAGCTATACAAAAATTAACTATCAAATGTACAATATGTATTTGAAAGTACCTGTAAAGTGCATTCCACAACCTCAGAGCATCCTGTGCATAGTAACAGTTGGGCAATTTGTCCAGTCCGCGCTCTTTCAGGTCTTCCGGGACACATAGTGAAGAGTAGTGTAGTTGGTCAGTGCCTCGAGCAAGCAGAAGAGGCAATGCCTTAATGCCACAGGCTACAGCCTGGTTGGGAAATAAAGGTATCCCTGGTAAAAGCGTCACAAATTTGCTACCAACATTCAACACTTTCATTCACCTTTTTATTTATGTATTTATTATTAATCATAAAATTATGCACACACTTGTAATCATAATTGAAGATGAAAATGCCAACCTTATCAAATACGCCATTAGCGGCCAGAAGAGAGCCTCGTGCCTGGATATTGATCTGAAGTGAATTCTTTAAATGTGGCATTAGAAGCTGTAAAAAGCAATTGTCAACTTTTCAGTCAACATCAAAATATTCGAAAGGAAATAATAAAGACATTCTTCAACCCCAGAAAATATCCAAGCATTTGGGAGGTGGTAATAAAAGTAGAGGGCAACTTCTAACACACCTTGTAAATACCTGAGTCTTAGTTAGGGCAGCTTTTAGGTTTATGTTTTGTAGTATAATGATTCTTTATTTCAGTATTTGTTCCAACAAACCTGATGCAGAGGGTGTATTTCTGGCAGTTTCCGAAGCGTGGCGATGCAGCACACTTCTCCTATCAAGTGAGAGCGAAGAAAATGGGAAAGCAGCTGGTGAACCTGGAAATCTGCATTACGGACCCATATCTTTGCCAACAGCCAGTCGGGCGCAGAATCAGAGGGCAGGAAGACGGGGTTTTTAGGCCCAGCTGTTTTCTGAAGCTAACATAAAATATTTAGAAAGCTGCTTTATTCCTGATCATAAAATTATCATTTTTAAAATATTAATCTACCCTAGTAATACACATTAAATATATCGAGGCACTTGAACTTTTGTTTGATGTTAATCTTTCAGTAATAACTATTCTGACTAAAGGAGTAATAATATTACAAACACCTGAATGGCAATAGGCTTCATCTCTCCATGGTGGTTGTAATGCAGGAGGCACAGTGGAGCAGCCAGGTACGACTGTTTGCCGTTGATAACATTGGCAGGTATCTGATCAAGTACCGCATAGTCCAGGAGATATATAGTTCCTTTCTACAATGCATAAAATAAATTTATTCCCAGTAATGTATTATTTAAGAAACAAAACACAACTAGAAGTGCAATGTCACCAAGTGTTTTATAATTTGCCTATGATAATATTTTTTCTATTAAAAAAGAATGGCACGTAATTTTTTTTATTTATTTCATGAACAGATTAGTTCCTCATATTAATTCGACAAATACTATAACTTAATTAAATTGTGAGTGCTACAAAAGGCTTATGATTTCAAGTGTCATTAAGATCAGATTATTGTGGAGTTAAAATCTACGGAAGGATATTCATTAACAATTTTCAAAGGAATTGCAAACTGTATTTGCAATTGTAAATCTTACATTAACACTTTTGCGAACGCACACAATACAATATTATCAAAAGGAAAAGCAAAGTCAATTTGCATCTGTATTTCCTGTGTCTTACGAGTTATGACCATATCATATTTAAATAGCAATATTAATTACCACGTCTGCTTTTTCATTTTCTCTGTGTCGCGTATGTAGCCTACCAAAACTCAAATGGAATCGTAATTCCTTTGCATTTGCATTTCTGATACCAATCAAGTGTCAGGGGTGGGACTATATTATTGGGCGTGTTTCTATTAGGAAGTGACATCAATGACAATTGATGGCCAAGAGGAGAAATGATAGGGCATAATGATTTTGCTAAATGTTTTTAACAGTGGCGGTAGTCGGTGAAATTACTGAACTTTGCTTTTCCATTTGAAATTTGGCAGTCACTGTGCTTTCGTGAAAGCGAAAACACAAAAGGTAATGCGAGATTTGCAATTGCATTTTGTCACAATTTATGCGTCCACGTATGGAAAACAAATGAAAATACAATTCGCAATTCCTTTTCAAAATTGTCTGAAATATCCTTTCATACAAATCATATATGTCCCTATAAATTAATTTATTCTATAAAAATAGCATATTAATATAATAATAACATAATATATATTTGCTTGAATAAATGTTAGACTGTCAAACTGTGATTTGCTCTTGCAGGCAGTAATTAAAGGCACACTGTTCAGCTGGTTCCATAGTGTAGTGGTTATCACGTCTGCTTTACACGCAGAAGGTCCTGGGTTCGAGCCCCAGTGGAACCACGATCTTTTCTTTTCTATTTTTTATTTTTTACTTTGGATTACATTTAACCAGACTGCTTAACAAAATTTCAGAAGGTGAGAGGATGCCTGAGGAATAGAGAAGAACCGTTTTTTTTTTTAATAAGGGAGATGTGCAGACATGCAGCAACTTAAGGGGGTATAAAGTAGATCAGATCACCATGAAGTTATGGGAAAGAGTCGTGGAAGCCAGGCTGAGAGAAGAGGTGACCATCTGTGAGCAACAGTATGTTTCATGCTGAGAAAGAGCACTACAGAGGCATTATTTGCTTTGAGAAATAATGTTGATGGAGAAGTATAGAGAAGGAGGAGTTGCATTGTGTGTTTGTGGATTTAGAGAAAGCAAATGACAGAGTGCAGAGAGAAGAGAGGAGAGAGGGAGAATGAAATTCAGTGGGAGTAAGACAGAGTACATGTGTGTGAATAAAGGGGGGGTAGTGGAGTGGTATGGTTGCAGGGAGAAGAGGTGGTGCTGTTGGATGAGTTTAGGTAACAGGGGGCAACAGTACAAAGAAATGGAATGTGTTAGAGAAGTAAAGAAAAGAGTGCAGGCAGGGTGGAGTGGGTGGAGAAGAGTGGCAGAAGTGATTAATGATAGAAGAGTATCTGCAAGAGTGAAAGGGGAGGTTTATAGGACTGTGATGAGACCTGCTATTGCTTCTTTGGTTTAGAGACAGTGGTATTGAGTAAAAGACAGGAGGTGGAGCTGCAGGTAGCAAAGCTGAGATTTTCATTGGGAGTGACAACAATAGACAAGATTAAAAAATAGTTTATTAAAGGGACAGCACATGTGGGACGTTTTGGGAACATAGTGAGAGAGGCCTGATTGAGATGGTTTGGACATGTGTAGAGGAGGGACATGGATATATCGGTAGGATAATGCTGAGGATGGAGCCGCCTGGAAGAAGGAAAAAAGGAGGGCGAAAGAGGAGGTTCATGGATGTGGTGAAGGAAGACATGCAGGTAGTTGGTTTGAAAGAGTCAGGTGTAGAGGACAGAGTGGTATGGAGACGGATGATCCGCTGTGGGAACCATAATGGGAGCAGCCGAAAGAAGAATAAGTGGCTTTGGGTTACAGCTGCCACTGTTGACTATCTTTCTAACAGGCTAGGCTATGTGAAAAAGGAATTTCACTGTTTTTTTATATACTGTATCTGTGACAAATAAAGACATATTTGTTATCTAATTTTGGTAGTTAATCTCACTATTATAAAAATGTAGGCAGATCTCAAGACTATACACACCATCAAATTAATATTTTCCAGTAAAATTTTTAAGAGAAAATAACTAAACCATTTATTGTATTGACATATTTATATATTCTGATAGACTAAGCATATCCCAATTTTCGATTATCATATATTGTACAAGTGCTTGTTATCATTATTGTCTCATATACACATACACAAACCTCTAACTCCTGCTCAAGTGAAGAATCCTCTGGCAGGAAATCCTTGAGCATCTCAGACGTGACAGCTAAATTAGGTGGGAGGCAGTGGATCTTTTTGATGATTAGAGGATTACATCCGTTCAGACACTGATAGCCAAAAAACGCATCCTCTTTCCAGTGAGCCTGAACATACTCTTAAATCAAGAATAATAAAAAGTTAGCAAATAAAACCACAGCAAACTTTTAAAAAGAGATATTATTAAATGAGGTACAGTTTCATATTATTTAGATTATTACCATGGTTTTAAAAAACAAATAATTACTGACATACTGGCAACTTTGTTATCTTTTCCATTTTGGATAAATAGCATCTCCAGTTCCTCCAGGCTACTCCATGGTTCAGCTCTATCAGTAAAGCCCCTAAGATAGTGCACATTAACGCCTGGGCTGAGAGACAGAGATGTAAAAAAAACAGGTTTATTGATATCGACCGGGAACTGCAACCTTTATCTTAGAACACATTTCTAAGGGGAAAATATAACACAGCTCTTTCTGGAGGTTTAAATTAGTGACTATGAGTGAGGCATACACAGTGAGGGTACAGTTAGGCAATGTACAGGGGCATCTCAATAAATTAAAATATAATTAAAAAGTTGATTTATTTTAGTAATTCAAAGCAAAAAGTAAAACTCGTATATTCTATAGGTTCATCACACACAGTCTGATATATTTCAAGTGTTTATTTCTTTTAATTTTGATGATTATGGCTTGCAGCTAATAAAAACCCAAAATTCAGTATATCAGAAAATTTGAATATTGTAAAAAAGTTCAATATTGGAGACTCGTGGTGTCACACTCTAATCAGCTCATTAATCCTTCAAAGGTTTCCTTAGCCTTTAAATGGTGTCTCAGTCTGGTTCAGGCTATCAATCATGGGGGAAGACTGCTGATTCAACAGTTGTCCAATAGACGATCATTGACACCCTGCACATGGAGGGTGAGACACAAAAGGTCATTGCTCAAAAAACTGGATGTTCACACAGTGCTGTATTCAAGCACATTAATGGAAGTTGAATGGAGGAAAAAATAGGTGGTAGAATAAGGTGAAACAAAGCCCATTGAAAATTTGGAAGAGATTTACAAAGAGTGGACTGCAGCTGGAGTCAAGTGTTCATTCAGTATGTCACAATTTATGCGTGCACGTATGAAAAACGCAATTGCAAATACAATTCGCAATTCCTTTTGAAATTTGTCCAGAATATCCTTTCATACAAATCATATATGTCCCTATGAATTAATTAATTCTATAGAAATAGCATATTAATATAATAATAACATAATATATATTTGCTTGAATAAATGTTAGAGACTGTCAAACTGTGATTTGCTCTTGCAGGCAGTAATAAAGGCACACAGCTAACCTGGTTCCATAGTGTAGTGGTTATCACGTCTGCTTTACACGCAGAAGGTCCTGGGTTCGAGCCCCAGTGGAACCATGATTTTTATTTTTTTTTGGCTTTGGATTACATTTAACCAGATTGCTAAACAAAATTTCAGAAGGTGAGAGGATGCCTGAGGAATAGAGAAGAACCGTTTTTTTTTTTTTTAGAATAAGGCAGATGTGCAGACCTAAAGAATTTGGATGTTCACACAGTGATGTATCCAAGCACATTAAGGGAAAGTTGAATGGAAGGAAAAAATGTGGTGGAAAAAAGTGAAACAAAGCCCATTCAAAAATTTGGGGGAGATTTCCAAAGAGTGGACTGCAGCTGGATTCAGTGTTCAAGAGTCACCACGCACAGACATATCCATGGGCTACAACTGACGCATTCCTTGTGTCAAGCTGAACCAGAGAACCAAAGACAACATCAGAGGTGTGTTACCTGGGCAAAGTACAAAAAGGACTGGACTGTTGCTCAGTGGGCCAAAGTCATCTTTTGTGGCAAACGGAAAGAAGATTTTGCATTTCATTATGAAATCAAGGTCCCAGAGTCTGGAAGAAAAGAAGAGAGGCACCGAATCCAAGTTGCTTGAGGTCCAGTGTAAAATTTGCACAGTCAGTGGTGGTTTGGGGAGTAATGTCATCTGCTGATGTTGGTCCACAGTGTTTTATCAAGTCAGCACAGCCATCTACCATGAGGTTTTAGAGCACTTCATGCTTCCCTCTGCTGACCAGCTTTATGGAGATGCTTATTTCATTTACCAGCAGGATTTGGCACCTGCTCACACTGCCAAAAGCACCGACAGATGTTAAATGACTATGGTGTTGGTGTGCTTTGACAGGCGAGCAAACTCACCAGACCTGAACCTAATAGAGAATCTATGGGGTATTGTAAAGAGGAAACTGAGAAACTAGAGACCAAAAAAATGCAAATAAGCTGAAGGCCACAGACTGATCACCTCCATGCTACGCCAAATTGAGGAAGTAATCAAAGCAAAAAGGGCCCCTACCACGTATTGAGTACATATACGGTAAATTACCATACTTTCCAGACAGCCAACAATTCATAAAAAATGTTTTTTAAATGGTCTTATGAAGTATTCAATTTTTTTGAGATAAAAAAATTAAGAAGAAATAAACACTTGAAATATTAGTCTGTGTGTAATGAATCTATATAATATACCAGTTTCACTTTTCATATTGATTTATTGAAATAAATAAACATGATTAATGATATTCTAATTTATTGAGATGCACCTGTACCTCCATGCCAAGTGGAGTGGTACTAATCAGGTTACCATTAATACATCTCTATCTCAGACTACAGAAAAGAAATTGTCTAGCACAAGTGAAATACAAACATGCTGAATTATGTCTATGTTAGCCTTATATAAAGCCTTTTAGGCTTATATGCTATATGCCTTATATGTTAGCCATGCAAATTCTTATATGTACCTTTGTCGAGAAAAACCCAAGTTGGGACCAAGGGCATGCACACTGGGCATGTCAATGCACCGGAGGCCACCTTCAACAAAAGTCCTCCATCTATAAGGAAATGATTAATTTGTTGTCTTATTTCAAACTAATATTAATGATTCCTTGTTTTATTGTAAGGAATATGATGGATTGAACATTAGAGTTCTGAATGTGAGAAATTATTTCTGAACTAATACCTGATATGTTTTTGTTTATTCTGGACATCCTTGGCCCTCTGCTCTCGAAGTATCTGCAATGACTCACAATTCAGCAGACACACTAAAGGTTCAAAAACAAAGCACAACGGAAATCTTATTTTTAAATACCGCATTTACCGCACAGCTAGCAAAATACACTTCCTCAAACATATTTTACATGTAATGCCTGTTCTTTTCTCTCATAAGATCTACAATATAGAGTTTTTTGTGAGCTCAGCCGCAATCTGACTGCAGGGTTTCATTTCATTTAGACAAAAAGATCAGGCTTGAAATCAACACGGTGTACATACCTCTATTGTTGCGGAGCTCCACATCACCATCTGCAGTTCTGATCCACCTGTGGCATGGAAAGCACTCTGCTTCTGTGTCTTCAGTGCTCAGTTTTAATTGCACGTCCAGACAGTGCCAGTCAAGATTGGGGAATCCAGGCCGAGCCTCAAGCCGCAAACGCACGAGAACGACAGTGCCTATTTCTTTATCAGGCTTGATCAGAACACTGCAACTCTACCTCAAAATAGAAACAGAGTTGACTGCTGATCTTGATATTTTTAAATGTAATGTTTTATAATAAAAACAATGCAAACCTTACCGAACCAGGAAGAAGACACTGTGCATCTGTTAAAGGCCTAACTGGGGGACACTCACATTGAGAACCGACCAGAGAGACCCACAGAATATTGTATGATCCTGAGAGAGGGTCTAACGATGTTCGGATTGTCACATAAATGCCCTCCATTTGAATGACTTCACATAAAATGCACTAATCATAAAAACTGTAAAATAAAAAAAAGAATTTTAAGTATGTGCATACTGTCACTTTTATAAAAAAACAATAATTGAACAACAATACCAGTTAGATACTTGTTTAGACAATTTTCTCCTAAACAACACCTTGTCAAACAATTTACATATAGCACTAACAAACCATATATCCATTTGAATTGCAAATTACACAAGCATCATTTCATCAAAATCAGATGTGCAATGCAAATATTCTAAAAGAATAGGTAAAGGCAGTAAACGTATCAGCCTTTTACATTTTTTAAGTTTTAATTGAAAAATAGCAATTTATTTCCAAAGATTTCAGTGTTATGAAGAGATTTCAATGTTAGAGATATAAAAGGCTTAGACAAGCATGGCAAAAAAAAACAAGTACATGCATACTGAATGACCAACAAAACCCTATAGATGAAGCTTTATTGCATGCACCCGTCATGCAGCACCTTGAATGTTATTTTTTTCAGCAGTAACGTCATAATATTAATTATATTATTTATATTAACAACAATATGGTCTGTAACAAACTGAGAGTATATAACTATGATATTATTTGAATCTATTGTGGGATGTTACATTTTCCAAATTATATTAAATACTGTAATTTAATTTACACCTAGGGCATAGGAAAAAGTTTGCTTCTTACCTTGTCCGTGTGCACAGTGAAACAGTGCTGATGCTCAGTGTGCTGTGTCTGTGTACAGTTCTGAAATGCGTGGGCTGTTGATAAGACTAATGCTTCCGTTATTACAAGTTGAGTGATGTGAGCTTTATGTAAATTGTTACAACGTCCCAGTGAGATTTCGAAATTTAACATAATCATCGACGGTGACAGGAAAAAGGAAAAAAGCACGTTCCCTGACCGGGAATCGAACCCGGGCCGCGGCGGTGAGAGCGCCGAATCCTAACCACTAGACCACCAGGGAAGTATGTAAACACATGTTAGACGACTATGATCTCTGTTACCAACAAACAGCGGTTCCAGCTGGCACATAAAACTTCATAACATAATCCGAACATACACCAGTCGCCATTGTTTACCTAGGTTTATAATGTTTGCTCTAAAATGTATTACATTAATGTTAATAAACCACCGTCATAGAATATGACTATAGAATGTTTGATCGTTCAACGGTCAGACCCCAGCGCCACTGAATCGGCTGTCCTCCTTTTGTTGTGAACCAAACAGTTCTGAACTCATGGAACGTAAAAGATAATATTATAAAGATTATGACAATTTTTTTTAACTGCTGAAGCGATATATAAGCACAATAAAAAAGAACTCTTAGGAGACCTCGTGGCGCAACGGTAGCGCGTCTGACTCCAGATCAGAAGGTTGCGTGTTCAAATCACGTCGGGGTCAAGCCTTTTTCATCTCACGTTTTATTGGGTCGACAAAAAAATAATGTATTTATTTCTACCTATTGTAAACAAACAAAAAATGTTACTGCGATATCTTACAATTGTGATATATAGACTCGTAATTGCAAAAAAAGTCAGAATTGCGAGTTTGAATTCACGCAATTCTGACCTTAGTTTATTTTTCTTCTTCTTTCGACTGCTCCCATTAGGGGTCGCTACAGCGGATCATCCGTCTCCATACTACTTTGTCCTCTGCATCTGCCTCTTTCAAACCATCTACCTGCATGTATTCCCGCCTGTCGTATGCTTTCTTCAAATATATACTGTCAGAATTGTCAGATATCGCAATAGTTTTTTTGTGAGAAAAAAAAGCACATAATAGGCCTCCATAATACACTAGATGGGACTGTTTCGAGGAAAATATCTTTCTAGCCAGTAATCGCTCTGTAAAAAAAGAAAAACGAACACAAGATATATGCTCTTTTGACAAATGGCAAATTTAATGATCTTTAAGAAATGTACAAAAGTAAATTCAGCCTTAGGAAATTGTATCATCTCAAAAGGTTTGCCAAACATAATGATATGACTGCACACCGAATAAAACGTGATACAAGAATGCAAGAATGTTATAGCTGTATTTTAATTATATATATATATATATATATATATATATATATATATATATATATATATATATATATATATATATATATATATATATATATATATATATATATATAAATAAAATCATGCACTATCCATGAAATTGTATTAATTTATTCACAGCAGAATATTCTCCTAGTTTTTTTGTCCAATCAGATTTCAGCCTCTATGTGCTGCCCTGTCAATCTAATCTGCCCAGGGCCTTCAAAGTCAATACTGCTGGTGTTTTGACCTAAGTCTCCTTAAAAATTTGCTCTGTTGCTTTAACCAATCAGATTTTTATATTTGCCTCACTGGGCAAGCTAGTTTGTACCGTCGTCTGATTACTCACCGGCCACTTTATTAGGTACAACTGCTTGTTAATGCAAATTTCTAATCAGCCAATCACATGGCAGCAACTCAATGCATTTAGGCATACAGACATGGTCAAGACGATCTGCTGCAGTTCAAACCGAGCGTCAGAATGGGGAAAAAAGGTGATTTAAGTGACTTTGAACGTGGCATGGTTGTTGGTGCCAGACGGGCTGGTCTGAGTATTTTAGAAACTGCTGATCTACTGGGATTTTCATGCACAACCATCTCTAGGGTTTACACAGTATAGTCCGAAAAAGAGAAAATATCCAGTGACTGGCAGTTCTGTGGGCGCAAATGCCTTGTTGATGCCAGAGGTCAGAGGAGAATGGCCAGACTTGTTCGATCTGATAGAAAGGCAACAGTAACTCAAATAACCACTCATTACAACCGAGGTATGCAGAAGGGCATTTCTGAACGCACAACACGTCGAACCTTGAGGCGGATGGGCTACAGCAGCAGAAGACCACACCGGGTGCCACTCCTGACAGCTAAGAACAGGAAACTGAGGCTACAATTCGCACAGGTTCACCAAAATTGGACAATAGAAGATTGGAAAAACGTTGCCTGGTGTGACTTCTGGATGGTAGGGTCAGAATTTGGCGTCAACAACATGAAAGCATGGATCCATCCTGCCTTGTATCAACGGTTCAGGCTGTTGGTGGTGGTGTAATGGTGTGGGGGATATTTTCTTGGCAAACTTTGGGCCCATTAGTACCAATTGAGTATCGTGTCAACGGCACAGCCTACCTGTATATTGTTGCTGACAATGTCCATCACTATATGACCACAGTGTACCCATCTTCTGATGGCTACTTCCAGCAGAATATTGTGCCATGTCATAAAGCGCGAATCATCTCAGACTGGTTTCTTGAACATGACAATGAGTTCACTGTACTCAAATGGCCTCCACAGTCACCAGATCTCAATCCACTAGAGCACCTTTGGGATGTGGTGGAACGGGAGATTTGCATCATGGATGTGCAGCCGACAAATCTGCAGCAACTGCGTGATGCTATCATGTCAATATAGACCAAAATCTCTGAAGAATGTTTCCAGTACCTAGTTGAATCTATGCCATGAAGGATTAAGGCAGTTCTGAAGGCAAAAAAGCTAGACAATATTGTCTGTCCCTTGACCGAGAATCGAACCCTGGCCGCGGCGATGAAAGCGCCGAATAATAACCACTAGACTACCAGAGAGGAATTTTTACTTTATTACCAGAAGTCAGATTTATTATTATTATTATTATTATTATTATTATTATTATTATTATTATTATTATTATTATTATTATTATTATTATTATTTTTATTAATCATCATCATCTTTATTAACTTTTAACACGAATATGCCTGTTAAATAAGCACACGCTATGACCTCGTGGCGCAACGGTAGCGCGTCTGACTCCAGATCAGAAGGTTGCGTGTTCAAATCACGTCGGGGTCAAGCATTTTGTTAAGAACAGTAGTTTCAGGAACAACGGGGTCGACATCCCGGATCACAAACACGGTAATAAAAAACAAGAGAAAAGAAAAAAGCACGCAAAAAGCCAATGCCCAAGATAATACCACTTCCCATCACATATAGCCTACTGAAATATTCCTCATTCCTCAACTTTTATTTTCACGTCATTAAGTACCTGAACTTGAGCATAAGACTTACCAAACATACTAAAACATCTTAGTGGCAAAAGAAAGAAGAAATTATCTGGAAACCTTCTCGGTTGATTTTTTAATAGAAAATGTTGGAAGCATGTCATGAATTAAAATCAACATTTCGGTTGTTTATAATTAAATGTAATCTCAATTAAATTGAATAAAAATCTGAAAATATAGGCTATGGCAAACGAAGGGAAAGTGTAAATGCAGACCATATATCTAGAATGTACAGAGCTATGTCTGTGAAGATGCATTGCATTGGCCGAGAGAGCTGGGTAAATCAGAAATATGTGAACACTACAGTGAGCTTGTTTCAAATGCAAAGACTAATAAAAAGAAGAAAAAGCTACCTCCCTTATCCAGTGCCTGAACTTTGGCTAGTTTATGGACTTTATGTGCAGTCTATAAGATGTTGTAACGCCTTAATATTTTCCCAGAGCATTGCACGCTTCATTCACACAGCCCGCATCAGTACTGCCGTCATCACAGACCATAAACAACGTTAATGCTAGTGGTTAAAGTCTGATAGAATGATAGAATGAATTGAATGAAAGTCTGATCAATGAAACCTAAAGAAAAGACTGCACGTGCAACTACATGCAATAACCATAACTAATAGAAGATTTGCATTTGTGTGTTCATTAACATGCAATGCTGTCTTATCTCCTCCACTGCAGTAGGCAAAATACCAACAAAAAACACACAACAGTTTCACTAAACACAGATGCAATCTCTGAATATGCAAAAGCAAATGAAAGTATGTGCTTTATTTACACCTTTTCAGTTTTGTTGTTGTTTTCTAGTTTACTCATGCAAAGTTTTGCATAATCTATGACTTCTAGATACAAAAAAAAAATAATAATTACCTCTGTAATTTATTAAAGTTTTTCCAGTCTCCATGTACGTAGTTCTAAAAATGCATCATAGGCATGGATTTAGTGAATATTCATATTTAAATTCTGAAAGAAAATCTATGCAATATGGACAAAAGCCTACCATTATAAATAATTAATAAATAACTTCGAGTTTTTAAAGTCATGATACAAAACAACTTAAAATACAATTAAACAATGATCAATAATTTTTTTATATACAGTATAATCATTGTTATATACAACAAATAATAAATTGTAGATATACTTTGAAGGACATTTATTGGTAAAAAAAATTGTTATTTAAAAGGGGCCACAATCACACATGTTATTTGGGTGTTGAAACCATAGCCCAGCACAGCTAGGTCTATAAAGTAATGCCCTGGCCTGTGGAAAAACTGCTCAGTGGTGCAAAAAAAAAGGTTCTATCTAATGAAATGCTGATGATATAGTAGCATTGTAAAAATTTATGATTTCTATTTTGCATGTGTTAAGTTGACTTTCGTCATAGCACTCATACTCACATTTGCTAAATTAAATTACATTTTGAATAATCTGCACTTCATTTATAAATTAAATGTTGATGCAAATGTTTGCATCACCCATGACTTTTAGGTAAAAAATAATTAAATTCATGACAGTTATGTTCTTCTTAATGTAGTTGTAAAGACAAATTACAGGCATGGATGTTATACATAATTATAGACACATTCTGAAAAGTAGAAGCTTTACTATGTAAAAAAGGTTTGAGGATCTTAACTGTCCATAAGATTATGCGCTTTTTAACCATCCCATTCCATATTTAATGTCCAGTTGCTGTTTTCATAACCTCCACTCTAATGGAAAGATTTTTACTAATTTAACCAGAAGTCTGTTAGTAAAGTCAGGTACTGATGTAGGATGAAGAGGCCTGGGGTGCAGTGAGCGTTTCAATTTTTCTCAAGGTCTTCAGTAGGTCTGAGGTCAGAGCTCTATAGCAGGCAAAGATCTTCCACTTCAAATCATTCAAATCTTCATGAAACTCGCTTTGTGCACAGGGGCATCGTCACGCTGAAACAGGTTTGAGTCTCCGTGTTCAAGTGAAAGGAAAACTTAATGGTGCTACATCTAAAGACATCTCATACAACTGTGTGCCAAAAACTTTGTGGAAACAGTTAAAACACATTGCTGGAAAAGTCAGTTGTCTTTTAATACCTTTGTCTCTAAACTGTATCTTAAATTCATTTTTATATTTTCACTCTCAGTCTCTTAACAAACATTTACAATTTATAGCTTAGTACATAACTTTTCCAATCTGTAGCAGTAGAATGGTGACCAGTGTTGTGCATTCAAATCATGATGGGGTAAATTTCTTTGCTAGTGATACAGTTAATGCTAGTGATTGATGTCTTAAGGATTACATCAATTTGGTCGAATCAAATCGTAAAGATTATAAGTAAAATCAAAATAATAATATGAAACTTCAAGCAATCTTCGAGAATGTTCTTGTCATTTAATTTGTTCATTCGTTATAAACAAGTAGGTCTGCATTTGTGTAACCATGAACTGCAAAGCCTTATTGGTCTCACTGCAGCAGGCAAAATGTCTGAAAGAATACGAAAAAAATCCCAAAACAGTTTCACTAAACACAGATGCACTCAATAAATATGCAAAGGCAAAGCTGAAGCTGTATGTGCTTTATTTACTCTTTTTCAGTTTTGTTGTTTTACAGTTTACTAATGCAGATTTTTGCATAACACAGTTCCTAGAAGCAGAATTTGCTTGTAGTTTCATATGCTTTTATCGTATGACGTATGACGCATTTAGGGAATATTTAAATTTTTATTTGAAAAAGGTGAAGTTAGACTACATATAATAAAAGTATTAGGACTTCCGATCATACGAGGTTTATAGATCAACTGTTTGGAGGCACTCAATTGTATAGGATGTCTTTGGATATAGTAGCATTAAGTTACCCCTTCACTTATACCTAAACCTGTTTCAGCATAAAAATTCCCCCATGTACAAAGCCATCTCTATGAAGATATGCTTTACACGGGTTGGAGTGGAAGATTTTGAGAGGCCTGTTATAGAGCACTGACCTCATCCCTATTGAACACTGTTTGGATGAATTGGAACACAGGCTGCACCCCAGGCTTCCTCACTCTGCACCAGTACCTGACTGAACAGAAATATCCACAAGCACACTCCAAAATTGAGTGGTACATCTTTCCACAACAAATGTGCACTAAATGTGGATGAGATTGTTTAGAAAGCACATACTAATCTTATGGCTAGGTGTCCACAAAATTTTGTCCATGTAGTTAATCTTTATAACATTTTTCTAATTATCAGTCTCTAATAAACATTAATGGCAGTAAATGTCAAGCTGGTGTAAATTACACTTCCATTTCTTAATTTCAATTTAAGGTTATGCAAATTTTTGCACCCCATTACATATGATAGATTGCAGTGTGTGTGTGTGTGTGTGTGTGTGTGTGTGTGGTCCTGAGTAGTCTTTGTTGGTGAAAGTCAGTGAAATCAGCTCACAGGTTATTTTTAAAATAAATATTTATTTCTCTTACAGACACTAACAAATGTATAGTGGATTTTTTTCACAAATACAACAAACAATGTCCATTTTACATATCACAGAGCTGGTGATTTTGAGGCATCAGTCAGAAAAGTCTGGTTCAGTGCGTTGTGTTCAAGGATCCTGTAAGTTTCAAAAACATATAAACCTTAAAGATGCTCCATTATGGATTAACTAAGGTGATAAGCCTCTGTATTTTCTTTAGCTTCTTTATGCTGTGAAAAAAAAGAAAAAAAAAAGAGGGTTAGACTCTGCATACAACAGGGGTGTCCTATCTTTTTCACAAAGGGCTGGTTGTTTGCAGCTCTTTGTGGAAAAGACTGGACAACCCTGGCATAGAGAATGTGTTACAAGTCACTACACGATCAGAAATACAACTGGTACGTTTTTTTCTTCTATAATATATTGGGAGAACAGAAAGGGGAGTAAGACATGTTGCACATTTGAAATGAGAGCACATCATGTTGAACTTTATGCGCAGATAAAAAACACTTTTTGTCTTCTTTAAAAAAAAAATAACACTCCTAACCTGATGTGTGATGTGTAGGTGTAAAAGCTCAGACTTGTTGTAATCTGGAGGGTTAGCCTGAGGGTCGTAACCCAGTCGCTTCAACATGGGAGCTATGCTAGCCATTTCCTTTACTACGCTGTCAGGAATGTGTCCCACCCACTGCGATAAGGCTTTCGTGTTCACTGGGTTGAAAACTTGATCAGTTGATCGTTCCATTCTGTGGAATAAGAGTGTAAAGATTCACACATTATTAATTTAATAATAATTATCATAATGGTCAGAGCTATCAGGGGATGTGTATTCATCAAAGCATTCACTGCATACAGCAAACATCCCCACAATTATGGTCCCACAATTAAATATTTTCTTATATTGTTCACAGATTTCAACCATAAATGAGTGTTTTAAATGAACTGGGTTTTTTTTTTTTTCCAATGCAAGGAAATGTGTTCCAGTTATTGGTGTAAAAATCATATCTATGCTACAAATAGAAATTATTTGAAAAGTTGTAGTAGGACTATTTCTTTAAAAAAAAAAAAAAAAAAAAAAAAAAAAAAAGCAAAACTGTATTGTTCTGTATCAGTTCAAAATTTTGCATGTTTGTCCTATGTACATGGCCACAGGTAAATTAACAAATATTGTGTAACTTCTAGGAAGACAGATGCATTTTGCAGTTAACTCCTGCACAAACATGGCATATCCATTTCCTATTAAACAAAATACAACTATCACTAAATAATACACACAAAAAACATTTTCCAGTGCAGGTATTTTTAACACCTGAATTCACTTCACTGTCAAAATGCAGACTGTTGTTTTGCAGACAGGATGTTTTGTATTCTGTATTTTTTTTGGCACTATTGTAAAGAATTACATTATTGCCACTATTTGTTTTATCACACCACAGCAATATACTAAAAACTAATCCAAGCAACAGACAATAGCTGTTTAGTTTAAGAACTATAGTGAGGTACCCAAAGTTTGGTCTTGGGACCTGCAGCAGCCTATAAAGCATGGTAAAGCAGGATGTCCATGACTTGAACATTTTGTTTGTGGTGTTGAAGATCACAACCCACAAAATCAAACATATTATATTTATATGTATTAATTTATATTACAACCCAGTGTCTTCCATCAAAGAAGGGTTAGAAACAGAAAGTTTCCAAATATTAATATTATTTGCAATATTTAAACAGTGTTCATTAAATAAACCCAAAGATTTTACCTCACATTGAACTTGTTATCTGGCTAGTTTGAGAACTTTGTGTTTCTTGCATTTCTTTTGCGTTAAAACCCTTAGACGATACTTACTTAGATAGGGACACTCCTCCGGCTTTCCCAATCAGCTGCTCATGGTGCAGTACTGCCTGGTCCCAGGGTAGCTCCAGGAACTGAAGAAGCTTTCGCATCACTACCTCTGGATGTAACACCAGCTGTTCATAGTGCACAGGCAGACAGCTCCCCTTTGCAGCAGCCTGGCATTGTTCATACATGAGCTCTAGTGCTCGGTTCCATTTCACCAGACAGTCCCTGTAACTCGTCAGGTCAAATCCGGCGATGGTCACCTTGCGCGATATCATGGAATGAACTGTGGCCCGGCCATCACGTAGCATCAGAACAAATTTGCCACGTGGAAAGAGTTTGGAGAGGTACACGAGAGACTTTAGAGCAAAAGGGTCCTTGTTACAGAGGCGTGGGGCTGGTTCACCATGACCCACGATGATCTCTAGGAGAAAAGAACGGACAGCAGAGTCCAGGACCTCGTCTGTGACACCAGCCTCAATCAAGCGAGCCCTCTCACGAGATGAGCGGCTCCAGCTAGCCTGCATGGCTAACAATCGGGGGATGACACGTGTCTCCTCTCCACAGCGCACCTCAGGGTGGGCATCCAGCATGACCCGCATTAAAGTAGTGCCACTACGAGGGACGCCACCAACAAAAATCAAAGGAGTGTCTTCGCTGTACTCTATAGGAATAGACGGAGTGTAACTGAGGTTCTTGCTCAGACGCTGGTTAGCTGCCCATACAGCCCAAGCACTGGCCCTAGACTGAGAGTTTGGGCATTCTATGGTACTAAGGCTGAGGTAAAAAATTGTGATGGAGATGAAGACCAAACAGGCCAGGAAGATGTGACGGGTCTGTTTCCTCATGGTGAAAATCCAGAAACTGGAAAAGGTTTGGGTAATGTATGGAGAAAAGAAGAAACAATTGGAGGTAGAGTAAAGCAGCCTCAAGATGAAAATACTAAGTCAAGGATACAAAAGGGGGGAGAAAGAAAAATATAGGGTGGAGGTCAGGTAATGGGGGAGAAAAAAACAATCTGGAGAGAAAAGCCTATTTTAACCTTGCTTAAGGGTTGACTGAATCAAGTTTCTGGCTGCTGATCTGCTCCATTGTCTCTGGAAAATGGCAACAAAGAAGACACATTTAGGAAATGTAAAGGTTTTGAGATTACTTGTCATCAATTAACATTACTATACTTCAAATGCAAGTAATTCACACTGATGTCCAAAGCAAATTTACTTATAACCAGGATTGATAAACCACATTAGATCAAGATTTAACCTTATTTAGCAAGCTTATATAATTTTGAAGCACATTTACTGGTTTATAACATTTTCATATTCATCATACACATTCAGACACACACACATAGTATGTCTTATTTAGATGTATTTTTTTTTGATAAATTCATCCAGAGAAACAAATTCCTGATGAAAGATGCCAAACTTCTTTTACCATTAGCAAATATACTCTTTTCCTGTTTTAAGTAAACAGCATAAATTAAAAAAATTCACTTTCCATCTTCATTTTATTAGTCCTTTCTTTCAAGTTCTATAATGTCAATTTCTTTTTATTCTATCTATCTATCTATCTATCTATCTATCTATCTATCTATCTATCTATCTATCTATCATTCAGCTGTATGCAACAGGCTGAAATGTGCTTTCAAACACCTATACTGTACAAACTGTCTGGAAAGAGTGAAATTGCAGGGGGAATTGATAGCTATATTACAAAGTATGATTTACGCAATATCATGTAACAACATGAGATATAAAAGCAGCAGATTTTATATGATCTGAAAAAAATAAAAATCATAATAATTACAAAAAAAGCTTTCTTGCACGAATGACACTGTGCACACTTTCTGGAAAGCATAAAAAAATGAGTCAAAAAAATCAAAAATCAAAAAAGCAGTAAAACCCAATTTAATATCAGGATTGCTAAATTAAATGAGTCATTGCAAAAGTCAGTAAAATAACTCATAATGTAAAATGCTATTGCAGTTGATGGACTGAATCCCCAAACCCTCATTCTTTCCCATATCCCATATCACATACCCAGTGTTCCCATAGTAGACTCTAGATTCATCGCAACCCTGACTGGAAGAAAACGCTTACTAAAGAGTGTGTGATCAGTCATGAGAATACCATTAGTATACCTACTATACATTACAACATAATATTCAGAAATAAGTCCTAGAACAATTCATTTTGCACCAAACATAGAATTATATTATAGTTTTGACCATGAGGGGATATTAGTCTGTTCCTCTTCCAGCAAATACAGTTAGGGTTATATTTATCTGACAGCAAACTAATGTTAGTGGAAAGATACTGAGACAAACGTGTTTTCAGCCACTATACAACTCACACTCGTATGGGTGGGTGCGAGTCAGAAAGGGGGCGTCGGGGCTTTAATTATTGGCAGATGTGAGACGTTATGGTGGGAAAAAGGAGTGTGTGAAAGCCACCGTGTTCATAAACGCTGGGAACCATGTGTACATTGTTGCGCCTTTGAAATACAGTCGGCGCAGTAAACGCTATCGGTGCATCCCTTTAATAAAAAGACCTAATGTCGTCATGATACTTCTTGAACGCAGCTCACGCGCTGCACTAAAATCTGGACCAGGCTGCAACACAGGGCGCTGAACCCGCCATAAAGTCCATTTCCAGAACATAAAATAACAGAGAAAAGCGAGAATTGTGCACACAAATCGGTAGCAAAAATCCAAATCCAGCTGCACACAAGCTACTGGTTGGAAGGCTAAAACGTTAGCTTAGCTGTGTGATCCTTAAACAGTGTCTGCGGTGGAAATGTTTTTCAGCGTAAGCTAAAGATTCCCATATCGAACACTGAAGACATGTATATTGTCGGGATTCGTGTCTAAGAACATAAAAAAAAAAATAAAACACTGCCAACCTAAAGCGAAGCTTACTTCCATAGAGTAATAAACCACACTGCCTAATGTAGGCACTGGTTGCTTCGTTTTCAGGAAAAAAAAAAGGCATGAATGTCGTCTTACCGGAGAAACACGGCTCCATTCTTCGGTCTTTCATATCCACCTCGAGCACTTCAGGGATTTCGGGAGGGAGGGTGAGAGACGAGTGGAAGAATCCGCTGATGTGGACGTGAGGACAGCAAAACGAAACATTTCACCAATCTCCATTTGCACCTCTGTTCATAACCGCAATAACTCCAGCAGTAGCGGAAAAAAAGACGAACAGTTCAACGTAGAAACAGTGAAATGCCTGTCACAGTGTCAAGTTGATCCGATTCGCCTTTCTTCCTTCCTTCTCGCTCTCTCTTATATACTCACACACACTCACACATTCATTCTCTCTCTCTCACTCTCACACACACACACACACACACACACACACACACACTCTCGCCACAACCTCTTGCATTTGAGTTATAAAGTTTAAGATTAGATGTAGAGTAACACAGAAAGGAGCAGGGTACTGTTATTACCCGGAAAAAACCCTTTTAGATAAAGTGAACTATAATAACTCATAACAGTAGTTCATAGTGATCTTTATAACATCACTAAAAGCAGTCAAATTAGTGCTGAAGTCTAAAATCTCATTACTAAGGCATGTCATGTTGGTACTGTATAATGTTCTGTGATGTGTTAATGATTTAGCTCTTTGAGTTGAGTCCTCAACATAGTGTTAGGAAACAATCCTCTCAATTCTCCAATTAAGAACATCAAATGTCACCCTTCTTGAATGAGGAAGAAAGCATTAAAGCCGTTTAAAAAATGTAGACAAGCAGGTAGTGAAACAACAGGCTTAGCAATAAAAGCACTACAGGCTTGCACAAAAAACTTCCTGTGCTGTACATAGGCTCCAAGGCTGTACATAGAAAGATGAGTCAAGCCCTAAAAAATATGAGCACAAATTGTAAAGGCTTTTTGGATACAACTACTAAACAGAATGGATCAAACTGCACAGACGTGTACATTTTGCATATCAACATTAAATGCAGGAAATGTGGGAGAGGAAGTACACCTTTGCAGCTCAATACGAGAACATCCTTTTAAAAATTTTTGCCCCTGACCTGCTTTTAAAACCAGAGTGCTGCTATAAATGTTTCGACAAAACCGCAGTAGAAAAAACGTGCATGTTGAGTAAAGTTTAACCACCAACTATATTTTTCAAAAACACTACAAAAAAGCATTCATGATTCAACTTTAACCACTTTAATAAGTATAAATAACAAACTTTCATTAACGTAATAAAATTCAGTTCTTCAAAAACAGTTTAACTTTGCAGTTTTCTCTTTAAAGCATGTTTGGTGTACGCTTTTGCATTAAAGCTAACCAAAGGAAGCTTACAAACAAGTTTTGCATTGTACAAACTGCATGCTTGTCTCAAAGGACGTCTGTTTGTTGGGTAAACTGACATACTGTATTATGTAGTTGAACAATGCATAATGACTTTTTTTTTTTTTGCATTTTCAGTTCATTATGATAATCAATATCAAAAGCTCTGTGTCTCAGTCAGCATTGGTCTGATACCAACCTGTTCCTAATGTGTGTACAAACATCCTGCAAACCTCAGTTGCAAAATATGCAAAAAGTGAAGCAAAATGTTGCAGACATGAAAGCAATATGCAATAACAAATCAAATGAAAGACCTTTTACGCTTTCGCTACTATGGTTTATTTACAATTTTTTTATCGAGACACGAGGTTTACAGAATTTCTGCTCACTTGCTTAATCCGGCGCAAAACTGCATAACTAATGGAATCTCAGACACAAAATACATAATGCATACAATATCAGTTTGGATAAAAGTTGTCAAAACATCTTTTCATAATGATCTGAAAATCCATTGATTTTGTTTTAGAAATCACTGATCTGTGCTTGCATCCATTTCAACATCTTCTGTGGTGCCGCCTTCTTGCTGAGGATCACCAGGAAGAATGTTTGTGACAGTCTGAATAAGCTCTTCTATTTGTTCTTCTGTCAACCGTTCTTCACTCTCTTCTACCATCTGAGAAGGAAAAAAAAACACTCAATATATTTAACCCAAATAGATACTAATTACAGAAAAGTACCATCAGAAACAAGTTGTATTACATGTAAAGACACACACATTTAATTCTGCATCAATAAGAATGTGCTTGTCTTTATGTAAAGCTTAAATCAGTTAGTAGTGATAGTGTTAAAGGAAATAATCAGTGTGGGGTTGTGTGATACGATCTTAAAAAAAAAAAAAAAAAAAAGGCAGGTACTCATACAGCCTGAAAGTTATTTCCTTTAACTGCAAGCCCTGAAGTGTTAAACAAGTGCAGGATGTTTAGTTAATAATACATACTGTCATCTTATAGTTATATATACACCGTTGTACAAATTCTGTAAAACAATACTTCCAGTTATTATTGTATAACTGATGTAATCCATTAGATATTCCCCCTCACCAGCTAAAAATGCAGCTTGTCACTAAAATTATAATGCACAAACTCCTTATTCTTGAACACCCTGACTGATACTAAATGTTACTGACAATGGAGATTCCTCCTAAATATATATATATATATATACACACACATACACATACACACATACATATACATACATACACACACACATATATACACACTTGTATGGTGAAGCTATATGTACAGTGAGGAAAATAAGTATTTAAACACCCTGCTATTTTGCAAGTTATCCCATTTAGAAATCATGGAGGGGTCTGAAATTGTCATCGTAGCTGCATGTCCACTGTGAGAGACATAATCTAAAAAAAAAAATCCAGAAATCACAATATATGATTTTTAAACTATTTATTTGTATGATACAGCTGCAAATAAGTATTTGAACACCTGTCTATCAGCTAGAATTCTGACTCTCAAAGACCTGTTAGTCTGTCTTTAACATGTCCACCTCCACTACATTTATTATCCTAAATTAGATGCACCTGTTTGAGGTCGTTAGCTGCATAAAGACACCTGTCCACCCCATACAATCAGTAAGAATCCAACTACTAACATGGCCAAGACCAAAGAGCTGTCCAAAGACACTAGAGACAAAATTGTACACCTCCACAAGGCTGGAAAGGGCTACGGGGAAATTGCCAAGCAGCTTGGTGAAAAAAGGTCCACTGTTGGAGCAATCATTAGAAAATGGAAGAAGCTAAACATGACTGTCAGTCTCCCTCGGACTGGGGCTCCATGCAAGATCTCACCTCGTGGGGTCTCAATGATCCTAAGGAAGGTGAGAAATCAGCCCAGAACTACACGGGAGGAGCTGGTCAATGACCTGAAAAGAGCTGGGACCACCGTTTCCAAGGTTACTGTTGGTAATACACTAAGACGTCATGGTTTGAAATCATGCATGGCACGGAAGGTTCCCCTGCTTAAACCAGCACATGTCCAGGCACGTCTTAAGTTTACCAATGACCATTTGGATGATCCAGAGGAGTCATGGGAGAAAGTCATGTGGTCAGATGAGACCAAAATGGAACTTTTGGGTCATAATTCCACTAAACGTGTTTGGAGGAAGAAGAATGATAAGTACCATCCCAAGAACACCATCCCTACTGTGAAGCATGGGGGTGGTAGCATCATGCTTTGGGGGTGTTTTTCTGCACATGGGACAGGGCGACTGCACTGTATTAAGGAGAGGATGACCGGGGCCATGTATTGCGAGATTTTGGGGAACAACCTCCTTCCCTCAGTTAGAGCATTGAAGATGGGTCAAGGCTGGGTCTTCCAACATGACAATGACCCAAAGCACACAGCCAGGATAACCAAGGAGTGGCTCTGTAAGAAGCATATCAAGGTTCTGGCGTGGCCTAGCCAGTCTCCAGACCTAAACCCAATAGAGAATCTTTGGAGGGAGCTCAAACTCCGTGTTTCTCAGCGACAGGCCAGAAACCTGACTGATCTAGAGAAGATCTGTGTGGAGGAGTGGGCCAAAATCCCTCCTGCAGTGTGTGCAAACCTGGTGAAAAACTACAGGAAACGTTTGACCTCTGTAATTGCAAACAAAGGCTACTGTACCAAATATTAACATTGACTTTCTCAGGTGTTCAAATACTTATTTGCAGCTGTATCATACAAATAAATAGTTAAAAAATCATATATTGTGATTTCTGGATTTTTTTTTTTAGATTATGTCTCTCACAGTGGACATGCACCTACGATGACAATTTCAGACCCCTCCATGATTTCTAAGTGGGAGAACTTGCTAAATAGCAGGGTGTTTAAATACTTATTTTCCTCACTGTATGTATGTATGTTTGTATATATATATATATATATATATATATATATATATATATATATATATATATATAAAAATAAAAACATTTCTTTGAAACTACTTCACCATACAAATCCCTACCCAAGCTGAAACTAATACTATAGGAACAAATTTGCCTTTCAGCCCAAACTGCATTCATAGCTGATGCTTTAAAATTGAGATCATGAGAAATGTGGATACAAGCTAAACAACTAAAATCTACAGTGCATTTCCTTTTAAATATCATGTTCATGTAGCAGTTTAATGTCTTTATTTTCTTAAAAAAAAGAAACAACTCCCAGACAACCATCCTCAGTCTACTGCAAAAGCGACCTTATTGTACATGTTTCAGCACTTGCTAAAGCCAAAAAGGTTTTATATTTTAGCAAATGCTGCACATGAAACATAACGAAGTTGGGAAGAAAAAGGCACAAATTACAAGGCAGAGATTAAATCAAAGCCTGACCAGTTGGATTTCAACAGCCGTCTGTGGTCTGTGGTTCAGTAGTTGCAGTTTCTCTGCTCTGCAAAGAAAGATAGAAAATGTAGAACAAGGCAGCATGGTTACATGTTTGAGGGAGGGAAAAAAAATATGAGTTTAAAAACAAAAAGGGGGTTGCACACTCATACAGCGAGTTTCATTTGAACACCACGACACACAAAAAAGACTGAAAAATTTGATGTAGTTGCATTGAATAGGAAAGATGTTACATACTTAAAAAATGTATGTGGCACACACAGTACTGCAGCAGAAGACCGTTTTAGACCTCGGTACAAACATTTTCTAACCGGAACACTCAAGCAACCCCTTTTTTTTTACCCCTCACACTCAACAAGGAACAATAACAAAATGGCAAAGTCTTCATACCACAGTCTCACCTTTGTGTTTCCTATTGCCTCGTAAGAACCCGTAATTTAAGATTTAACAGATAAAGTCAGAATGAATCGAAAGTAACCGGTACACAAATGCACAGTTCACATCCGGCATCCTTCAGTAAACAGGTTTTTATTTAACAGAATTCTAAACACATTATCTGACTGGTGAAATATTTACTTGCATATAATATTGCTCTTTTTTTGCTGTAGCAGGGGGTCAAAAAGACACAAATGCTACAGCAAATCCATAAATATAAAAGTAATGAAACTAAAAGCATAGTTATTAAATATAGGGACATTTATATATATAAGGATTTATATATGGCTATATTAAATCTACAATTTTAATCTAAGAAAATAATATACACTGTGATTACATATACCTTGTACCTATTATGTGTACCTTAGTATGCATTGCATAGTGAAAATCAATAATCAATTCTACTCATATAAATTAAGTTTTCATAAATAATAATAAACATGTATACAGTTGCAAACAACAATAACAAACAATGCATGGTTTACAACCATGAAGCCATGCACTTTTGTATTCAGTATTTTATTTCTTTTGTCTGTTAAGTCTATAATAATATTTATTCATCCTCATGACAGCCACAGAACATAGAGTGAATATGTACTGCAGACTGATAGATCACGTGACACTTCTGCTATATAAGGCAGTGCAAATTACAAAGCTCAACAGCAGAGGGCAGTCAAATCACGCAATAATAAGTGATATCATGCACCAAAAATTGCACCGTGGTAAACTTCTGAACCTACAAATTCCAATTCAAAACCGAAAACATTGTGTAGAATATTGTAAAGTGTTAAAGCATGAGGTGCGAACATCATGAGCCACTGTACTCACTTGGTAAGTTTGTGTGGAAGCATCGCAGTAAGGAAGTCTTTCACTATCTCAGGACTCTGGTGAGCACACGGTGTCTTAGTAAGATACTTAAGAGTCTATTTAGAAACAGAAAAATGCAAAGCAAAATCAATTCAACTTACATGTTGAACAAGTTTATTTTATATTAACTATATACATTCTCCATTAGATGCACTGTCGTCTTGATTTGCACAATTTCTACAACTAAAATAAATGGAAAACAAAATGTCAAAAGGTCTTTTGTTAATATCCATTTAGTTGTGCAATTACAGTCTTCTTTAAAAATATCAGCATGGAAGATCAATAACTCAGGTTTAAGAATTCAATCATGCAAATTATACTTGGAGGAAAAATACAAGTCAATGTTTTCTTTATTTTCTTTATTTATTTTTTTTCAGTATCTTTGTGACTTTGACTATGGAAGAGTTGTTGGTGCTAGACAGGTTCATTTAAATATATCTGAAACTGTTTATTCTTTTTTATTTTGTATTGCACAACAGTCTTTTGAGTTTAAACAGAATGGTGTGAAACACATCCGTGAGTGGCCTCACTAATGATAGGTCAGAGGATATCCAGACTGCATAAATCCATTTACACAACTTGCCTTGTGTCAAAATTTCTGACTGGTGGTGGTGTAATGATGGAAAATGTTTTCTTAGCACACATTATGATGCTTAATGTGATGCAGTCACATCAACATAAAATATATTTTCAAAGTGTTGTTCCCAGCATAAAAGGGCTGAGAGCAAAGTTGTGTCCTACAGATTATTAGGATGTGCTATTAGGAAAGTGACTGGTTATTGTATGTGTAGTGTATACCTGTATTTGGAAAGCAGGTTTAAAAAAAATAGATTATGCAATGTAAAGTTGTCCAAAAAAAAAAGCAAACACTAAACATCAAACAACAATTTAAGATATTTTTTTGATTATCCAGGGTAATTTAAAAGCACTGATCTATTAATTAAACTGCTGAGGTAACAACAGGAGTAATGAGCAATATGAATTAAGCAGAAGTTACATTACTGACCTCATACATTATAGTATTAAGGTTCTGTTGCCCAGTGCTGTGCTTGTTTTTAACACCCTCTTTCCTCTTCTCTTTCAGCTCAGTCAATAGCTGATACACCTAGTATGATGGAAACGCACATCACAAACACACAGTTGGCCAGAGTAAAATTCAGTTCATGTATGATTAACGACATTTACATAGCATTATGTATCCTGTTTGACAGCATATGGTATAATATGGTTCAAATAACATTTACTGACCTCATAATTGCTGAGCATAGCAGCGTTTGCATCTCTCCTGCAATCAAAGCATAACAGATTATTACAATTCTTCTTCTTTGGCATTATGCTTGTAAAACATAAACAGCTCAAGTCAGTTCTCTACATGAATTTACTTAGAATCTGCATTTTTCTTTTTAATCATACTAAAAGCTTAGATGTTTACGTATGTCTAACATCCCCACAGTTGCACATAACTGTACAACTGAGCTAAAGTAAATGGATTGCAAACTAAAAGCATGTATATAGGAAACATTAACAGGACAGATTTCAAAGCAATATGAGGTAAATAAAAACGTCAAATAATGAGTGCACATTATAGAGGTTCACTGTCAGTTACAGAATTAAAATGATTTTACAGAACAATTCTCTGCTATACACCAAAACACTACACAATTCCCTAAGCGAAAGCTGCACGTGGTGACTTTTACGGTACTGGGCTTCGGGGCAGAACTGCCATTCAGAAACATGTTATTCTACCGATGTCGTCAACGTATCTTTGCCAATGTTTAAACAGATTGCCAATACACCAGTGTATTAAACCAGCTATATAAATCCGCAAAAAAATAAACATGTCTAAACAGCTCAGTTATAATTATAGTAGTTTATATTTAAAAAAAATATATATATATATTTATATATAGTTTCTCACACTTCCATCCTTAATGTCTTCACCAGTCCACTACTGTAAAGGAGCCGGGTGGAAACATTGCCCCAAAGTTGTACGTTCCTACGCGGCAACGTTTGGTAAATTCTATTTGTTATTTTTACATGCTTTATTAAGGTTAACCATTTAGAATATAGTTTATAAACGAAATCCAAGTGGTAATTATCTTCATTATTATTAACACGTGTTTCTAAAATTCTAAAAAAAACAAACAAAAAACAAACAAAAAACAAAAAAGCAAGTCATAATATACTGGTATAATTGTTGTAAATTGGATGTTGCAGTATATTAGTTAGGATATTATTTTTTTTATAATATTATACAATTATTCTTTTTTATATTTTTTATAAATATACATATATATTGTGTGTGTGTGTGTGTATATATATATATATATATATATATATATATATATATATATATATATATATATATATATATATATATATATATATATATATATATATATATATATAAATTATTATTAATATTATTATTATAAATGGGTTTAAACCCCACTATTTGAACATTTATGCTTCTTCTTGTGCAGTATTAATTAATATGTTTATTTATTTTTTCCCAATCATTTTCTGTCACGTGTAGCGTTTGCGAGTCGACTCTTAACTGAGTCGACTCTTGAATGATATGTTTGCGGAATTGATTCTTTTTCTATTTGCTCATTTTCCTTGCGTGTGTGTGCGATTGTGGTCTCGACAGCCGTTCCAGCTTAGGATCTGTTTTTAGCTCGTTGCTAGCTGTAAAAGAACCACGTCTTCCGCAAGTGAACGCTGAATATCAACCTCCTCATTTCAGAAGAAGAAGGAGCCTGAATCAGGAACCATGGCAGCTGCCGAGGTAAACCAATCTCTTTTTTATTCTGCGAGATTAAAGGAATAGTGGCAGAGGTGGTAGTAGTAAAATAAAAAATGTGTACACATTTCTCCTTAAACTTAAAAGTAGTTTAGTTTATGTTTGCTCTACAGTTCTGCATTTACACGAGCGTTAAAGACAAGAGTAATGAAGTTAACATGGGCAGGTCTGTCACCCACACACCTGAAAAAAGTTGTTAACAGCTGTGTTCTTTTGTCTTATTAACCTTAAATGAGAGAAAAAACTCAGAAAGGCTTGAGAAAGAACAAATGATAAAGCTGCTATAAATATTCTGAACAGGAAGTAACTTGCCTGGAGTGCCATAATCTTAAAGTGGAAGGTGGCAGCTCAGTGGTTAAAGCTCTGGGTTGCTGATCAGAAGGTTGGGGATTGTAAATTGACCCACCTAATGGCCCAACCATGGAATCTACTGGATCCACTTTTTTGTCTTTCTCACGCTGCTGTAAAAGATTACTAAAAGGGATGGCAATTTGTTACATCAATCTAATTTTTAACCTTTAATCTGACAGTGGCATTGAGTAAAAAAACAGGAGGTGGAGCTGGAGGTAGCAGAGCTGAAGATGTTAAGGTTTTCGTTGGGAGTGACGAGGATGGACAAGCATAGAACTTAATCTCTAAGAGTGACCGCACATATATGACGTTTTGGAGACAAGGTGAGGGAGGTGAGATTGAGATGGTTTGGACATGTGCAGAGGAGGGACAGGGGGTATATCAGTAGGAGAATGCTGAGGATGAAGCTGCCAGGAAGGAGGAGAAGAGGAAGACCAAAGAGGAGGTTTATAATTGTGGTGAGGGAAGAAATGCAGGTAGTTGGTTTGAAAGAGGCAGATGTAGAGGACTGGGGGGTATGGAGAGGGATGATCCCCTGTGGCGACCCCCAATGAAAGAAGCCGAAAGAAGAAGAAGATTCTGACCTCAATTTGTAATAAGATTTATTTTGAAAATATCTTTTTTTTTGGCTAGAATATCCCCAGGAGAGAAAGAGGGGGTTTAAAGATGGGTGAGAGGGAAGCTGATTAAATAGCTTTCTCTTATCAGATTATAGAAATTCTCTCCTCAGATTAGAAAGTTTGTTGTTTTGTTGCATGACAGTTCTTGGAGTCTGACCTCATTGAGACATTTGACCATCCTTACAGGTTCAAGTCTCTTACGCTGCCAAGTTGCCACCGTTGGGTCCTTCTTTGCTCCAGGGTCACTTCATCATGTCTGAAACTGTGCATTAACCCCAGATTCCTAGCAAACTGGGATAGGCAAAATAATCTTTCACTTAGTGTTGTGTTGTTCATAATAAATTAAAGACTTTAATCAGATTGCTGTTGCACAAGATGAAAAACACACCTAGGAAATTAGCTACAGTTATAGTAAAATATATTGTAGATTATTTTCATATGATGGTATGCCTTGTTTTTTTTTCCACCTTTGTAATCACTTCTGAATATTAATTTTTTGTTTCTTACATCAATAACATAATATTGATGGTAGTAATAGTAATAGTAATGGCAAGATATATATTTTGGTTTACAGGTGCAAAACCTAGTATTTGGTAGTGTAGATAATAAATGGCCTTATGTTACATTTGTAAAATATAATTTTTGCTCCTGTCCATTTTTTTCTGCGATACAGGGAAACAAGTTATGGGGCGGTAGATTTGTAGGGAGCACTGATCCCATCATGGAGAAGTTCAATGCCTCAATATCATACGACCAGCGCATGTGGAATGCAGACATCAGGGGCAGTAAAGCCTACGTGAAGGCATTGCACAAAGCTAAACTGGTCACGCAGGAGGAAATGAAGCAGATTCAGAACGGCCTTGATCAGGTAAGCTGACTTGAATATTTGTTTCCTTCTGTGAAACCCTTTTAGTGTTTGTAGCCTAACAAGAATTGTGAGATTTGTATTCGGGAACATTCAAGGAAATGAAAACTGTTCCCTTGTATAAAACATTTTTGTTGAATTGAATTTCTAATTGTTGTTGGAGCTTTACATCACACACCTAGTCCTGTCATAGAAAGGTGTGGTACACTTACATGGTGGGCCACCAAGGTGTGTGTGTGTGTGTGTGTGTGTGTGTGTGTGTGTGTGTGTGTGTGTGTGTGTGTGTGTGTGTGTGTGTGTGTGTGTGTGTGTGTGTGTGTGTGTGTGTGTGTGTGTGTGTGTGTGTGTGTTGAGACAGAGTGGTCAGTACATGTAGTGAATAAATACACCAAAAACTCTCCTGTGCTTAAAAAACGTTTATGCAAGCACTGCACACACTACTAGTGTCACTGACATGCCTAACAGATGGGCTCCAGTGTGTAACTGAATACTGACAATGCCGTATAACATCGATCATCAACTTGGCAGGCCGCCATATGGGTGTTAACAAAAGAAAGCATTTCATAAGACCTTAAAATAATTATATCAGAAATGTATAAAATTCCCATTTTTATTGGAGTAAATTTTTTTTTTAACATGAAGCAGCAGGGTAAATTATATCTCTGAAGGCAGCTCATTGGACCAGATTAAAGACTAATTTAATTGAAGAAGTATATGTAAAGTAATAAGTGTTTTGAGTGTAATCTGTTTTGAGTCTATGCCACTGGTAATGGGAATTGAATTACAAAAAAACATGACCATAAATTAATTATTATTAGTAGAGCATGCAATATATATGTGTTGTGGCCGTTCAGTCATTTTTTGTTGCAAAATATGCAGTTTGATGTAACTGATCATATGGTATTGTAGGTGGACATGATAAACACAGTTGTATGTTCATTTGCACAACAGTAGCTCAAGAGTTACATGACCCTCTTGATGGAGGTCAATATGCACCACACTAGACAAAAAAATGTACATGTACTGGTTCATTGTTGCTTTGCATCACAAAACCTGTTTCACATAGTACGGAACAGTCTACCTCTTTTGTGCTAAATCAGGTTTTGGGTGAATGGTCCAGTGGTACATTCCAGATTAAACCAGGAGATGAGGATATTCACACAGCCAATGAGCGCAGACTAAAGGTGAGCTTTATTTTATTGTCAAACCATAATTTTGTATTTATTCATTTGGCAAATATTTCTATTAAAAGTGTGGTCTGGGGCAGATTTTTTTATTTAGTACTAGTTTAAATTAGTGAACTACAAACTACTTGCTGCAGACAGGGGGTTTAATTACATTGTGGTGTAAGGAACCAGTGGTGTGTTGCATTTTTAATGTTGTGTGTTTGTGTTAAAGGAACTGATCGGAGAGGCAGCTGGAAAGCTTCATACCGGCAGGAGCAGGAATGATCAAGTACGTCTTACTTTGTACACAATACAGACATCCAGACCACATCAATGTTAAATTCCTGAAGTTGATTGGCTGGAAGGCAGTGATACATTTTTTAACAGTAGCTCTTATTTTTGTGATGGCTGTAATTCAAATGAGTTTTATGGCAGACAATCCATATATTCAACGGCCAATAATAAGCTATTGAAAACATTCTGGACTTTAACAAATAAAATGTATTCACAATAAGAGTATATAGAAGAATAGCTATAGATTAGTAGTTGATAGGACTAAGCTTTCTGAAAGGAGAGTTACAGAAGTGTCAGGACAAATTTTAGCAGTCAGTAATAGTGGGTGCATAATGGGTGAGACTGAGACAGAGGACCTGCTTCTTTGTAAGATGATAAGGCTGTTTTTTCATATTAACTTTAAAAGAAAGAGAAAGAGAGAGAGAGAAAGAGAAAGAGAGAGAGAGAGGAAAAAAGTATAAGAGATGAAGAGGCTGATGAGGGAGAAACTGTTTATAGTTGCGCTAATGTAAGAAGTCACAGTAACTTAATGTGAAATAGTTACAAATTCCACAAGGTGATTGTAACTGTGACCTGATAAATGTATTGTTCTTTTGTTTACTAAAAAAACAAAAAAAAAAAACCTTCTAGCCGCACAGACTAGCATGTGTATTGCTTATTTTAAATAGTTTGTATGCGTTTAATTTTTTTAATGATTCTTCTTATTGTTATGTGTCACTTGAATAGGTTGTGACAGATATGAGGCTGTGGTTACGCGATGCTATTGACACCCTGAAAGGAAACACCATTCAACTTATAACTACCATGGTGGAAAGGGCAGCAGTGTAAGAACATGAAACTAATATCAATTCACATTCGATGTTTACATGCACAAGGGACGTATTCTCATCTTTCCACGATTTTCTTTGCTCCAAAGGGAAATCAACATCCTTTTTCCTGGATACACTCACATGCAGAGAGCACAGCCAATCAGGTGGAGCCACTGGATTCTCAGGTACATTTTCACACAACTATGTGGCTATGAACAATGTACACTATAAGAATAAAAGTTTGACTCCTGATCATAAGATTTGTATGTGAGTTTTTTAACATACTATTCCACATTGGCTGTTTTAATACCCTGCATGCTTCTGGAAAGATCCACTGGATTTTTGGAGTGTGGTTGTGGATTTGTGTGGTTTGTGCTTTGTGCTATTGATGTAGGGTGAGGAGGTCTCGGTGGAGTCAGCGTTCCAATTTATCTCAAAGGTGTTTAATATGGTTGAGGTCAGAGCTCAATAGGAGACCATCCTTCTACCCCAACCCATGTAAACTATATCTTCATAGAGCTGGCTTTGTGCACAGGGGCATTGTCATGCTGGAACAGTTTTGGGTCTCCTAGTTCAATTGAAGGGGAATTTTAAAGCTACCACATCCAATGACATCATATACAATTGCATGCCTCCAACTTTGTGGTAACAGTTTGGGAAAGAACTACATATTGCTGGAAAGGTGTCCCTATACATAATATACATGCTTATATGAATTAAACAAGTCAGTATTAATACACTCATTGATAAGAAAAAAAGGAGTAGAAGCAACTAACTTGTATATAATAAAAAAATTTTATGCTTCTGCCAGTAAGTGATCTCACTTTAACATGTTGTCCATGTGTCTATTACAGATTCTCATTAATTCTAATGTAAAAATGAATTGCTAATTGTGCTTACTAACTGTATGCATTTTTTGCAGGAGTAAATGGACCAGTTATTTAGCATAATAACCAAGCTACAAATTGACAATTTTGACAGATTAAACAGTGACCATTAAAACACTATTTTGCTGTTGTTTTAGTCACACAGTGGCACTAAGCAGAGATGTGGAGCAGCTGGAGGAAATCAAGAAACGGGTCAATGTTCTGCCTTTGGGAAGGTCTGTGTTCATTCTGATGTATTGCTTACTTTCAAATCTATATGATGCACTCACTTGCATATTTATCACTTCACTTATAGCTTAAATGTAGTCATTGGGGCTGTAACCATTCCTCGAGTAATTGATTGCAAAAATTCAGTCCATTTAACTAAACACCCCTCGGACCATTATTACGGACTTGTCGCCCACTAAATTCTGGAGCGCTCTGGACAGGTAACAAAAGACAGGGTATATCGGTAGGAGAATAATATGAGAATGAATACATGAGTGAGAATAATTGAGTTTCATTAAAGGAATAGTTTCCTGCTCTATGCATCCACTAAGTAGGGACTTTTTGAACAGACTGTATTTGTATTTTATTGTAATATGGCAATTAAATGCACTAAATGGGTTTAGTTCTTACCGATATTCTTGTAAACAATTTCAGAAATAAAAATGTAAATTTTTCTAAAAAGAAAACCAAACTACTTTTTTAATTTTAACAAAACCTGTCTTATTATTTCTTTATTTATTATTGCTCATTAATAAGAAAATAAAAAGAACTTCTATCCGATTACTTGATTAATTGATTTAATAACAGTTAGTATACTCGATTCGATTAGTAGTCATATATTCATAAGTGCGCCCAGCTGGCATTAAAGCTCCAGAGTTCTGCCTAGTACAGTGTTTTGGCAAACTAAAAAGTTAAACGTGTTAGCGATGTCATGTAATAAAGTATGATAAGCTAGTTAATATATCACATTAATACAGACTAAGGAAAATGTCAAATGCCATAAATGTAAATTTAATCAAGCATATAATTATTGTGCACTTTTTACGAAGCATCAAAGGCATATTGTATTTGCACTCTTGACAGAAAGTCTACATAATAGGTATATCATTCTTAATAGATTATATCTAATTATTTTCAATGTTGTTTTACAGTGGAGCCATCGCTGGAAACCCCTTTAATATTGATAGAGAGCTTCTTCGTAATGGTTGGTTATTTTAGTGATTTCTTGCCTTATTGTGTTATTTAGGTTAGATTAATAAAAATGATAATAATCCATAAACATTACATTCATTCATCTGATATGTGTATTATGCAAAATTAAAGCGGGCTCTTATGTAGTTCAAATTCATGTTCTGTTCTATTTTTATATTTTGTTCTGAATATTTTGTTCTTTCTCTGCAGAGCTCAACTTTGACGGGATCAGCATCAACAGTATGGATGCAACCGGGCAGAGAGATTTTGTTGGTATGTTTCTTGCTTTAAGTCTCATAGAACAAAACAAAAACAATATTGGCTCCACATAGTGATGGCTGCTCATGGTATTTAATAAGAGGGATAAAAAAAGTTATATATTTTTATGAGAGGTGTATTTTGAACAATAAAAAATACGTGTGTGATTTAAACATTTTGACAGTTGCATTTATGTGTCACTTTCAGAATACAATAAAATAGAGTCTGGGACTTATTAATGCATATTTTTTAACCACTGGCTCTCAGCAAGAAATGCTTTGGACACTCCTGGCTTTAGGCCCAGGTTCTGACAACTTTACACTTCTTTCATGTTGTACAGAACAACATTAAACTGACATTTAGGTCATGTTTAATATAGATATCTTTTATTGCGTTAATTCAGCTAAAAACAAACATCTGTGTGATTATTATTATTATTTTTTTAATTTAATTTAATTTAATTTAATTTTTTATTTAGCTGAGTTCCTCTTCTGGGGATCGATGTGTCTCATGCACCTCAGTAAGATGGCAGAGGATTTGATCCTGTACAGCACCAAAGAATTCTCTTTTATGACACTATCGGATGCATATAGGTGAGTGCGTGTACATACTTCGTCAAACATGCTTATTATATCATTCTTAATTCATTGCATGATGTAGCATTATTTTTCAATAAATACTACATGGTAATTGATAACTACAAAGACTTTAAGAGATCATATTCTCTGTCTTAATGAAAGCAGCCTCACAAATCTGAATCCACTCTGTTCATTGTCTCGTGTGTGTGTGTGTGTGTGTGTGTGTGTGTGTGTGTGTGTGTGTGTGTGTGTGTGTGTGTGTGTGTGTGTGTGTGTGTGTGTGTGTGTGTGTGTTGTAGTGCTGCCTTAATTAAATCTTTGCTTTTGTGTTTGGCGAGAACAGTACAGGGAGCAGTCTGATGCCGCAGAAGAAGAATGCTGACAGTCTGGAGCTCATCCGAAGCAAAGCAGGGCGAGTGTTTGGCAGGGTAAGGCCTGGTACTGATGAGATTCACTGAAGAATCGATACATATTTACCATTATTAATCCATCACTGTGGTTCAGTGTGCAGGATTTATGATGGTACTTAAAGGCCTCCCCAGCACATACAACAAAGATCTACAGGTAAACCAAGATTGGTTTTATAGAGAAAACGGTGTGTTAGAATTTACTCAGGAACTAATCATCTGTGTGTGTTTTGTAGGAGGATAAAGAGGCCATGTTTGACACCTATGATTCATTGCATGCTGTACTGCAGGTGGCTACAGGTGTCATGTCCACACTGGAGGTGATTTCTTTCACAATTTTAGCACTTTGTTTTTATTTCAGCCACATTGGCAAATGAAAAATGGCACCAAGGGAATACACATCATCTGCTGTCATTTTATATCAGAGCCTGAAAACGGTCAGCCTGATCAGTTTACTACATAAACACTAGAGCTGAAAGACATCAGAACCTTGTTACCTGTTTGTGTATATGCAGAGGTAGTAAGGGCTATGGTTAATGTTTCACTGATTTGAACACTGTCTTAAGCAATTTCTTTGAATAGTATACCATAGTATAACTCTAATACATGTTAGGTAAAGTAGTCAGGTGCACACATCAGGTTCCATAAGGTAGTAAGTACATTATTTTGTTTAGGAAGTAAAACTACTTAGTCACTTTTTGCAATCTATTGCAGGTTAATCAGAAAGCCATGGAGGCAGCACTTAGTCCAGACATGCTGGCCACTGATTTGGCCTACTACCTTGTCAGGAAAGGAGTGAGTACATCAACTTTTCACAGCTGTGCTTTTGGATAATCAAGTTATTAATTATACAAAGCATTTTTTTTGTAGATGCCTTTTAGGGAAGCTCATAGCTGCTCAGGGAAAGCTGTCTTTCAAGCAGAGTCTAAAGGTGTCCCACTGAACCAACTTACCATGGAAGACCTCCATACTGCAAGGTCAGCAATACACACACACACACACACACACACACACACACACACACACACACACACACACACACACACACACACAAATTTTTACTTAGCTTCATCAAGGTAGTTAAGTAGAAAGTTCTGGCTTCAAACTGACCAACTCTATTTTTATTTAGAACAATAATATTATAATAATGATAATAAACCAGTTGTTTTATTGTCATAACAGCACTATTACTTTTTTACTTCATTAATTTGAATCATTTTAGTACTTTGACAGCAGTAATATATTTTTATTAATTAAGGAAAGTTGCATGTTTTTATGTACATGGGATAGGATCTCTTGGCCAGTGGATTAGGAAGAAGGCGCAATTGTCCAATGTATTGGAATATCTAAAACTGATTCTCTCCCCTGTTTTGGTCCATAGTCCCCTGTTCGGCAGTGACGTGTCCGCATTGTGGGACTACACAAGCAGTGTGGAGCAGTACAGCGCCTCTGGTGGCACAGCACGGAGTAGCGTTACGGCACAGATAGAACAAATGAGAGCCTGGCTGAAGGTCCACAGTGTTTAAATGGTCCCTTCCGATGTACAGGCAAACATAGTTAGCACATACAAGCATTTGCATATTTTCATAAAAAAAATTTGCCACACTAAAATTGCTTACTGTCAAATATTTTACTTAAATTTACATGTGAATGTAGGCCAACATACCTCCGGCAATAAAGGTGCTGCAGTACCTCTTGATTTTCAGGTTTACTGCAAGTAGTAAGTGCACTTGCAACTTTTTTCCAAAATCGACGTTAGCGACAACGCTCTTTGTAGTACTGCCAATTAAAACGCCTTCCTAGATTCCTACTGTGGTTAATACTTGACTTTTTTTAAGCAACTATCTTTAAACTCCATTAATCAATGCAATCTTTTAGGTTTAATATATTATTTCAGTGACTTTTAAGAACTTTGAGCATTCTTTGTTGTGGAACTTAAAGTTTTTAATCACAATGGGGTACAAAAACACTACTCTTGCACAGCATTGCTTTGTATGTTGCTAACTAATGAATAAACAATTGCCTTTTTTTTATGCTCTAAAACCCTTTTTCAGTACAATAGTACTGTATATGCCTTATCTCAAAAATATATTTGTATTGTCGTTCTTTTGGATTTTTATCTTGGAAAAAAAAAGACAGTACATTATGTGAATATACTCTCTATCAGCTTAAAAACACAAAGGAAACACAGACACAGAATGACTGGTCCGGATGACGTAAAGGAACATGCCGTGGATTTGTACACCATGCGCCCGTTTAGCTTCTGCACTGGGCGGTAGGTTTCAATCATGGGATCTCCTGTCTCGAACCGCAACTGCTTTGTTACATCCACCAGCTGTAGAACACAAACAAAAATAGTGTTAACAAGGTTTGAAATATTTTCTCAAGCTGATAATACTTCCCAAGCTGTTCTTTCCCTAAAGGCTTCACCCTTCAAATCTCTTACTGCTGGTCAGTGGCTAAGTAGGTAGCATTGCAGAATTAAAGATCCAGGCTTATTAGTTTGATCCTGAGCTTAGGTTACTGTCAGTGAGGAGTTATATATTTTGCCAGTGTCTGTGCCAGTTTTCTCAAGAGTCCATGTCTGCATTCATGTCCATGCGTGATTAGTGTGCGCTGTGATTGGATCATATCTAGCATGTATTCCTGCCTTACAGCCAGCATTATTGGGATAAGATCAGATCAACACTGACCAGGATAAAGTGGATATTGAAGGTGAATGAACATAAAGGCAGAGCTGTTTTATAACATGGTCTATGACATACTTAAATAAAAACAAGTGTTTCAGTTTTAAAATGAATGAATGAATAAATATGAAAAGCTTTACTATGTTGCCAACAGGAGAGTAAAGACTATTGCAGTGGTTAAGATGTTGGACTTATGATCAGAAGGTCATGAGTTCAAATCCCACTAAGCACCACTAAGCTGTCACTGCTGGGTAGTTTGCGCAAGGTCCTTAACCTTCAACTGCTCATGTATAAATGAGATAATTGTAAGTCTGCCAAATGCTGTAAATATAATTTAAATTTAGGAGTTACATATGGCTAATGCAAATTTACATATAACATTCAAATTTCAAACTCCTAAATGCACAAGGTATACCTACATCAAAGTGCTTATCGGCTGCAATGCATTGAGCTATTCGTTGCAATGACATTGTTCTGTTACAAAATGACTATACCTACATTTAAAGGTAATCCTGTTTGTTGACATGACTATTGTGTAAATGAGTGTCTAAGAAGCAAAGTGTATTGGGGAAAAAATGCTCACTTTTTGATCTCATTTTGAAGGACCTACTAAAGGAATTTTTTTTTCATCAGTTTGGAAAGACCACAAGAACCCTGGTTCATCACTTAAGAATTGACTGCAACCAATATTACTTCTATCATAGAGTATGTTGGTGTGACAATCCCCGCTACAGGCATGGTAGAATCTATATGCAGTTTAATAAGAATAACAGCACAAATGTAATCCAAATAAGTTGTTCCCTATTGCTATATGTCCCCAGGAAACTCCCCAACTCCTGGTCGACTGTACCGTCAAACTATTCGTGTAGAGCCATATTCGGTGGCTTAGAACACCGACCCAGCATGCAGAGCTTCCAGCAGATAATTATTTGTATATATACAATTTAGATCATTACTGTACTATTCTATCAAAAATATTAAATTTTTTCGAACTGAATTGCCTGAAGTAAGTCTCAGAAGAATTATTGTCAGCAGTCATCATGTTCTCTACCTGTTGTTGGTTGATGTAAAAAAACTCCTGGAAGATGGTCCAGATGATGGCCTCATCACAGCCTGGAACGGTCAGAGAACCTGAGTAACGGTAGTAACTGGAAAGCTTCTCCAATGAAGGCAAGATATCAGTCAACCGGAAATTCTGGAGAGTGGTGCTGTTCCCTTTGTGAAAAGAATGATCAAATAACATTTAATTTGTGAGATATGGATTATTTAGCTTTCCTCACAGTTTACAAATATTATTTATATTGCCAAATTCCTCCACTTTATATAATGCTTCCTGCATGATAAAAGTGGAAATGAGGGCTACCAGACGATATTACTAAATTATAAGTAAATGAAAATGCAAATGAAAAATTCAGAAAGTAGTCAGACTTCAGACAGTGGAGCTCACCATTATATGGAATTCTACCCAAAGCCTCAATTACTTCATTGAATTTCTGGTTTTCCTTTGTGGAGACCTGTGTCAAAGAATAAGGGCATCATGTCATTAATAATGGAATCATTAAGATTAATTGAGAAAAAAACTCAAACACTACATCAACCAAGATGCCCCAAAGTTTATTACCTCATAGAAGAAAGCAAGACCAGCTACCCCCACTGAATCATTCATGGCTTCTTTTAGGGTATTGTACTGCTCTTTGATATGAACAATATGAAGCTTTGGGAGAGACAGAACACAAAAAAATAGCATTGAGTACAGCACACATAATATATATATATATATATATATACACTGTATATATCATGCTGTTATCAAACTAAATATTGGATGATGATATGTGATATTACTTCCATGGGATACTGCTCCCCATCTATGGTGTGTTCTGAGCCAAACCCATCTTCCACTCCCCAGTGTAGATGCAGCTGGATGGCCTTGTAAGTGGCAGGCAGATCCCCACCTCGGATCCGCAGAGATGGTGGAAGTGCAAGCACAGCTGAAAAAGGGCAAAATGTTACAAACTAGAAAGCAAACCATTTGCATAACAAATGTTTGGTAGCTCTTAACTGTAACAAAAAATTTACAAAATACATCTGTGTTTGTTATATCTCAGCTGTCTAATTTGGCCTGAAATAAAGGTGAAAATAGAACCAATGACATTTCAAACTCACCACTATATCCAACATTTTGCACAGTGACATTCAGAGTTTGTGTGTAGCCTTCAAAGATGATCGGGGTTAGGTGGGGGGCATGCCTTGCCTTTTGCGTGACAATGTTAATGGGTGATTGTGTCTGGCCTCCACATTCTGGAAAGGCTTTGTCCCACTGACTAGGATCTGACACATCATCATAATAATACATAATGAACAAACTGGTACAATTAAATTATAAACTTGTTCATTTATTCATCTTTAGTGGGTGCCTTATCCTGTTCAGGGTTTTGGTGGATTCCAAAAATGCAACATGGGAATACATCAGACCATGTACCCACAGGGACCCACTGTGCCACCCTAGCCAATAAATAAATGGTAGAAAGTTAAAACTTGACTGTGCTTACCTTTGCAATTTACATCACATGAGTATTGGCTCTGGTAGCACCACTGAACTGGAACAGAGAAAACAACCGGTTAAAGTTGGGTTCTTCAAGGGCTTTTTGAGAATTCATTGGATTCTGGATTATCAAGGAACCTCAGCTTGATAAAAAGTTCTGTTCGGAACTGTTGATGTTCTCACCATATTTACAATTGAAGAGATTTTTTAAAAGGTTAAGAGCTTATAGCTCACAGTAACAAATACAAAAGAAACAGAACACAGCTATGATATTTCTCCTTTGGTCACTTGTCTGAGCAACATTGAACTATTTGTACCTGGGGTGGAGATAGTAATTTTTGTTGAGGATTTGCACATTATATGTACATATTTTGAATTGAGGCAACACTGGAAAAACTCTGAAGTTCAATATGAAGATATATTTAAGAGGAACTTTACTTTTTTTTAAAAAAATTTCTATTGCTATATTTATTTTATCTATGATATACTGCTAAATGTCATTTTTACAATCTGAGTAATTTTTTGAGAGTATATAATTACTTAATTAGCATTTGTGTATCATTTTAGTGGTTTCTCTGCTCTGATACACACACCTTCAACCAGGACAAGCTGGTAAATTGCTTATTAGTTGAATCAGTAATATTAGAACCAGAGAAAACAAAAAAATATGAGACCAGGGCATTTCCAGGACCGTGGTGACTGTAGATTCGACAATACAGGTATATAATCATCACCTCAAAAGTATATTTTTTTCATCTAAGTTTCTCACGGTACCACAATACTGCTAAGTGCAAAGTCCTGTATCCTAAATACTGTCATGTCTCAGGAAACTCTTACACATTGCTGACACAAATGTTAATATTAATGTATTCACTTAAAATTTCATCATAGCTTTAATTTCTATAGTAAACATTTTATTCTGTTTATATTAGGCTTAGAATTATAAAGACTAGAGCATCTGTAAAGTCTCATAAAATGAGGAATATGCAGAATATGGCCAATAGTATGTAGGTACCTGACCATCACACCCATATGTGTTTGGTGAGCATCCCATTCCAAAGCTGTAGCCCAGTTTGCTGCTATAAAGACCTCCATTCTTCTTGGAAGACTTTCTTGTTTTCTGCCCATTCAACCATAAGAACGTGTGAAGTTTTTATGCAAGCCACTTAAGATCTTCTAACCTTGGCAAACCATGTCTTTACGACTCAATTTGTGTACAGGGGCACTGTGATTCTGGAACATTGTTTGGCCTCTTAGGAAATAAATTTTAAAAAATACAATATACAAAGAAATTCTATAGAATTGTGCCCTTTTAACTGTATGGCAACAATTTCGGGAAGAAACACATGATAGTGTGGTCAGGAGTATAAAAACACCAGGAAGTCTTGTCTTGTCTCCTGTCTCTAGTCTTGCTCTATTTTTTGTAAAAAAAATTTAATTTGGTAAATAATTTGGCAATTAATTTGGCAATTAATTAATTTGGTAATTGGTGGTTGGTTACATTGGGTTATTT
This sequence comes from Silurus aristotelis, assembly GCF_946808225.1. Lineage (NCBI taxonomy): Eukaryota > Metazoa > Chordata > Actinopteri > Siluriformes > Siluridae > Silurus > Silurus aristotelis. The sequence goes on from NC_139589.1 coordinate 7,166,544, forward strand.
CGACCAAACTCCAAATACTGTGAACCTTGAGCAGTTAGGCTACGATAGCTAGGTCACAATTAGCAATGTGTTTGTTTTGTTTTGTTTTTGAATGTACATTAGAAAAACACTCCCCTACCCTAATGCCTCTCTTGTCCTTGCTGTTTTTTCCTGCCAAGGGTTGAAATTAATAATCTTAGTGGTGGTACATTAACTGAACTTTAACTGAATAGGCTCTAAAAACATGTTAAAACCAGACAATGATAGACACAAAAGCATGAATAGAAGAACATACACCATCATTATAAAGGTCAGTGGGAAAACCTCTATTGCGTAGGTTATTTTTAAAGAAGACAATAAAAATCTGGTTCATTCTGTACATACTGTTCAGAAAAGCAATCCATTATACAATAGCACAGCTGACTTGATTTCATGTGAAAGCAGGTCAAATCAAACAAAATGTAAATAACAGCTATCAGGTAAAAACCAGTCATTATGGGAACCTGGAGAAATCCAGAGGTTATCATTAAGTCTCACAATAGACATTTTTCTAGGGTTTTTCACAGAGATATTAAGTACTTTAATACGCAACATGTGGGTCCTGACCTTATCGTGCTTTCTCACGCCTTTGTATACTGATATTGCTTAATGCACTGCAACAATTTCTAAACAATTGCACATCATTTGGTATAAGATTCGATTATGCAAAATATTTTGGAAAAGCAAACACAATGAATGGCAAAAAAACAACAGCAGTAATAAATGCAATAGAAGTGAACATATTTATGATTAGGCTGTGAACATACACAAGTTTATCATATTTCCTACCTGAGAGTGTATTTTGATCTGGGGAAAAATGCTTATATAAAACCACCATTGTAATGGAGGATGCAAAAATCAATTTAAGACAATACTCATTTCATTTACCTCAAAGAATTGGTGCTGTATTTAACAATTACCGCAGTAATAAAAACAAAAGATTGTTTTTACTGCATTAATCATAAGAAAGTGCATCACTATGTATAAAAGATATGCATAAATTATTAAATGTACAGTAAAATCATTATATTATTGAATCAATTAAATGGACAGTAAACCTCGAACAGCAGCAGCAATCTCTCACAAGCATCACTAAACAGGTTACAATATACGGTCATACTACTTACAAAATTGCCCTTAAAAAAATTGTCTAATTATTTGAAAACCTTACCGGAGTGGTAACATGGAGCAAGAAGAAGGCCTGACACAATGAGAGTGGACCACATGACTGCAACAGCAACAAACTCAGTCTGGCTTTCAGGTCAGAAGAGCACTTTTAAAGATGGTATAGCAGGGAGGGAGGGAAAGAAAGAGAATTTGTGTGTGTGTGTGTGTGTGTGTGTGTGTGTGTGTGTGTGTGTGTGTGTGTGTGTGTGTGTGTGTGTGTGTGTGTGTGTGTGTGTGTGAACCTAATCAGGCCGTATTCACCAATAGATATCGCCACAAAGCCAGTTTCTAGACATTAATTTTGAAATCTAATGAGCTAGAGTGACAGTGACAAGGAACATCTCAGCATGAGAGATCATCAAACCAAATAGAAACTCATCCTCTTTAAGGTAACACAAGATAAAAATTAAAACATTAAAACATTTTTACAAATATGTACAATAAAACACCTTGCTCCATAAATGAGCTCTGCACAGACCTGCCCATCATTAGACTTTTAGGACATTTGACATAATGATGAATTGACTTTGCAAGTTGTGTGACTTGAACTTGGAGGTGAACTGAGGAGAATAAACTGACCATTTATTTCATGGGGTTCTTTTGCATTTAATTGAATTTAGGGAGAAATGAAGATAAATGAAATTGTTTTGTAATCTAACTAATAATTAACAATATTTATTTGTTAATATTAAAAATAAAATGACTATTTTATTGGATAATTTTTTCTCAGATGTTCATCTATTGTTTTTCCTCATCTAAATTATATCTCATTTAATAAATTAAACAAGCCCCTGTATGACAAACTCCTGCACAGCAATCTCATATATTTCAAACACCTGTACGACAAACTCCTATATTTCAAATCGAATCAAATCAAAATGTATTTGTCACATTCACATACATACAGAGTACGACATGCAGTGAAATGCTTTATACTACTGTCCAGCATGAGGGAATAGAATGGGGAGAAAAAAAAACAAGGAAAAAGAAGGCAGATAAATAAAGAGTATACACTAAGTAAGATATTAAATATATAAAGATATATATGAGAAAAAGTGTATATACAAGATATGCTTACAACAGTAAACAGTAATCACATAAGGTGGTTGATGTGAATGTCCTTAAAGTGACCGTGTGCGGTGTGGTATAAAGTGCACTGTGCTGTGCAAGTCCACAGTTAAAGTGACAGTCCAGAGATTAAAGTGTCGTAGTGCGGAAAAATAAAATATTTGCAAAAAAGTGTGGCGATGGAGAGAGTGGACCAGTTTTTAGATCCTGGTTGTTTCCTGGTTCAAACTCTGAATGGCCTGCGGGAAGAAGCTCCTCCTCATTCTCTCTGTGTTCTCTTTCAGAGAGCGGAATCGTTTCCCTGAACGCAACAAAGAAAAAAGTCCATTGATGGGATGGCTGAGGTCCTTCACAATGTTCCTGGCTCTGGTCCGGCATCGCATGCTGTAGATGTCCTGCAGGTTAGGGAGCTCGGTGTGGATGGTACGTTCAGCTGAACGCACCACCCTCCAAAGGGCTCGCCTGTCCTGCATGGTGATGTTCCCAAACCAGGAAGTGATGCGACCCGTCAGAACGCTCTCAATGGTGCAAGTGTAAAAAGTCTTTAGCACCTGAGAGGGTAGTTTAAAGTCCCTTAAGCGTCTCAGATGGTACAGATGCTGCCGTGCCTTCTTTACCAGGGTGTTGGTGTGACAGGACCAAGACAGGTCCTGTGTGATGTGAGCACCTATGTACCGGAAACTGTCCACTCTCCACTGGGGTCCCGTTGATGTTTAGCGGTTGGTATGACCGCTCCTGCTTCGTGCTGAAGTCCACGGTCAACTCCTTAGTCTTGCAGACGTTCAGGAGAAGGTTGTTCTCCTGGCACCATCTCTCCAGGTTTTTAACCTCCTGTAGGTAGGCCGTCTCGTCGTTGTTGGAGATCAGGCCCACCACAACAGTGTCGTCAGCAAACTTTATGATGGTGGTGGAGTTGGAAGTGGCCACACAGTCGTATATTTACACCGTCAATTGTTGATTTGGGTTGATTTCACTGTTCAACTTTTCTTTGTATTATTCTTTGTAAAATCCTTTATATTGTGACGTGTTTTTCCTTTTTTGATGTCCTTTTATTCACATCAAATGGGTACTCAGATACTCAATGAAATTGAGAAATTGAGTCAAGAAATGCAGAAATGCAAAAAAATATATATCTTTTTATGAATTAAAAAGGTAATGCAATGCTTTTGTCACCCAAGTAATACAATGTAATTACAATGTAATGTGATAACATTAACCAGTTGTCTTCTTACCTTTATTAGCAACAACTGCAGCCAAATTATAAACCAATAAATAAATAACATTTTTAATAAATCAATAAATAAATGTATTTATTTTTATTTATTCATTCATTATATTTAATAACTTTGTTACTGCTAGCCTCAGGATGTGCAATATTTGAAAAACAATTAACTTTGGGGGGGATAAAGAATTAAACCACTAGTGTTGATTATTTTATTATAACAGCAAGCCCTATCAAGTGATACTCATTTAAAAAAATTATAATATTATATAGTAGCATATAATGAGTTAATCAGTATATATTGGTCCTCTTATATTTGCCTTGCCCGTCTTTCTTTGCAGCTTTTTGACCAAGCAGCTGAGCTCCTTTGCCTTTTCTCTTTTTGACATGGAAATGACGCCACCTAGTGAGTTTTTTGTTTTTTATGTGAGACTGGGAATGCTGCTATTGTTTCCCCCGCCATGAGAGGAAGGATGGAGAAAGAGAATCTGCTTGAAGATGACAATATTCTGTTGGTGAAAGGTATGTTTATTATTTGCAGATAAGTTCAGTAATTTCTACCTTTGTTAAACCTGTATTCATACCATGCATGGTTTCAAAGCCAAAATGGCATCAACCAAAATCTTTTAGAAATAGTTATAAGTAAGGAAAGTTATATTAATGTAAGTAATGTAAAAGGTTAATCACTATATTAAAGCGCTGTCGTATTAACAGAATAACACAAATTATGACTTATTTGTTGGAAAACTTAGAATTCATTCTGAAAAGCAAATGCAATTTAATGAATTATGAAAAAATATTATGAATACAATTTATTAATTATTAAAACAGGTTTTTTGTTTGCTGTTATGTTTATGTTTGCCAAATTATGTTTCTTGTTTGTAGAATGTAGGTTAAACAAGTTTATTCCTGTTGTGACTAATAATTTAAACCAATTCCCTCCCCACCAGTTTTTCCTTTTCGATTCACTTGAAGTGAATAAGACCAGGAAAAAAACAGCTCGTCATGTTACAACACATCTGTCTTTTGGAACACTTTTTCCATCTTACAACTTTCTCCCTTTTTCCTTGCCCTGACACTGGAGACGCATCCTTAAGAAAAGATCTTAACTTGGGGGGAGGGGGGGGGGCACACCAAGTCACTGTTCACTGTGTAATGTACTGCATATGGTTGGAATGAAAATAAAAGCAGACTTAACATGACTTGATTGAATTAGCAACTCATGGCAACATAAAATGTCATTTTCTAGCTCAATTGTTCATTCATATGGATGAGCAATATAATTACTATTAATTGTATATTATCTGTTGTGCTCTCTCTCTCTCTCTCTCTCTCTCTCTCTCTCTCTCTCCATTTCTTCTCTGACTCTGTAGGACAATGTCAAGATCAGTTGTATTAGTTGTATTCTGAGGAGAATAAAAGAGAAGTATAACCAATAGCAACAATCTTGCTAGCTCATTCTTTCTCAGCCAATCACAGCTCAGCAAACAGAGATCGAGACAAACACACACCCATTGTTAAGCCACAGTGTGTGAGTGATTGAGTAAGAGAGAAGACAAGGAGAAAGAGAAAAGAGTTGCAGAGGAATTCCAGACTCTTCCAAAGAAAATGAAACTGTAAAACTGCGCTTATTATTAAAACAGGCAATCACTTTATATCAAAGAATAGGGGACTAAACAGGGAAAGCATCTATAAGTAAGTGAAAGGCAGTAGAGAGCATTTGAGTCAGGTAAGTAATAGAGCAGGAGTGGAGGATGGATGACTGGTTGATAGAGGTGCAGCGTCGGCCTGTCCTCTGTGTATTCTGCAGCTCGCTGGCCTTCAGGCTGCTCCAAACACTGCTAAAGTTTCTGCCCAGACCTAATGCTGTTAGCTGTGATCCATGGAAGAGCTATAAATGGAAGAATCTCTCTGTGTCACTCGTCCACTCGCTCCTTACCGGCACCTGTGCCATTTTCTGGTGAGTGAACTGCTTTATACAATATTCTTGCTCACAAAGATTGATGTGTGTGAGAAATGACAAGCTGCAACACCTTAAGCATGCACAGATTTCTGATAACTTATCACACAACATCAAATCCCAACTTGTGTAATGATCTTTTGGACAAAAGTGACAATGCTTATTTCTGAATTAAACTAACATGGTTTAATAAGGTACATTCCCAATACATACAATATGCAGTGCCTGGATGTAAAGTTAATTTAGTGTTATGTGTACACAGATGTAGATTCCACAAAATAAAGAAACTAGAAAAACATGTCAGGCAGGCAGCACTTGGAAATGTTTTGCAAGAAGCAGAGAGAAACAGGAGCTGTTGAGTTTTCTGCCAAGTAGCATGGCAACTGTTTAAACACAAAATTGAACCAAATGGAGATATTTGCATGAGCTTTTAGGCAACTTTAAAAAAGTCTGAAAGTACAGTCTGAAATTAGATGCTTTTATAAACCATAAACTATTTATCAACTAATATTTTGTAGCACAAGCTTTGGCAGTATTAATGTGAAACTGTTAATCATGTCAAAATCAAGCAGCTTGAACAGACTTGAAATTAGTTGAATGAAATGATCTGAATAAATGGCTTTTTTCTCTCTTCTTCTCTACCTAAATTTCAATTGATTGGTATCTTTTTAATGTATTTTATAATGTCAAATGTTTGCCGACACCTAACCATCACACCCATACGTGGGTTCCCCCTAGTTGGAAGTTCCTCACAGTTGGAAGCATACAATTATTATGATTGTCTATGTATATTGTAGCATTTCTATTTTGGACCATAAAGACATGTAGTGCAAAGGCTGGAGTTGAATAACTTTAAGATTGCTGACTTCAAACTTGCAGGGGTGAACTCAAACACTGAAAAGGCTCCAGGTCTGCACTTAGACCCGAATGGGTTCCCTTAATGAGTCCGGTTCCTCTCAGGGTTTCTATCTCAGAGTTTTTTCTTGCCTCTGTCACCACTGGTTGTTCATTAGGGATTGACTCAGGAATAAAATTTTAGACTAATTTATAAATGAAAAATGTATATAGGTAATCTATATATTTTTGTAAAGATGGATTGGGACAAGGTCAATTATTAAAAGCACTATACAAATAAAATTTAATTGAAATCCTCACAGCCATACTGCAAAATATAGTGGAAAGCCTTCAAAGAAAATTGGAGGTTATAATAATAGCAAAGGGGGAACTAAACGTGGATGGAGAGGCTCAGCTGAGTGTAGTCAGTCATCCCCTAACTTTAGGCCATGTAGTGTATTTCTGGGAGAAAATATATTCATTAATTGTGTATACATTCACAATAGAAATAAAAAACAGAACAAATCACAATGCTAACATGCTTTGGAGAAAAGAAAGCACCAGTGTGATTTGTTATTTACTGAAACTCCTTTGTATTATTTCTCATTAGTGTTTGTAAGTTTCTTCTTGTTGATTCTTCTTGTTGTCTGCTTAGTGTTCTTCAATATCCAGCAATGGTGTATGAGATTCACTCATCCTTCACTCCTGTCTCATATCTGCTCATCGTCGTCTCAACGGGTCAGTCATTTTCTCTTTCTTTAATACATTGTACAAAGTGTTACAAAAAGCTGCTCTGTAATACAACTAATCAGCATAGTAGCCTGTTTTTTCTCACTTTGTCACAAATATATACAGTAAGTACATCAGCCTTTTATAATTGACAAATGAAATTTGGTGTTAGGTCATAAAGGTCCACTGCTTACTTCATTTATTTTAAACATTTCAGTCACCTGCATATTATATTTTTAATTAGGATTGAAAAGAAATAATAATATACAATTTCAAGCCACACAGTCCAACCACAAACATACCTAGTTGCAAAAGCATAAAAAACTGGCTTGGGATGGCAAACCCCAATTTTCACAATACTTATTTTGTGAGTAAAAGTCACAAGCATTGATTTTGGTGCTGAACAATTTTGCCAAGCATTTGAATTTCTTGACTTTCCTGTCCCATGTTAATTAACTTGAGTAAGTTCTCATGCATGGGATTGTCTACCTATGATTTTCCCACTTACGTCAAATGTCCTTCAACCACCACATCTTGAAAATCCAGTTTGGTGGGCTGACAGTATCGTTGTTGATACAAGAATATGATAAATGTCAAGTTCAGCCATGAAAGTCGATCCCTGCGTTAACTGGTTCTCTTGACTTTGGAGGCACAGCCTATTGGATGCTCTTCTCCACTGACGTAAATCTAAACTAGCCAGGAAGTATTTCTGCAAATGCTAAGTGCATTTATTTTCCACACTCCACCTCCTCAGCACCTGTATAGACCTGCTATGGGGGTCCAACTTTAGCAGCAGCAGCAAGGTTTTTTACATTTCTATGTCTGAACATGCTTAACAGAACAAGCCTTTCAGACTCGCTCAGGAAATGTAGTCAGTCAAGAACAAACCTATCTACAATCCGTTCCCATACATAAACTCTTGCTGCTTTCATCGAAAGAGCTGTAATTCCTGAAAAGTGTTTTACCTTATTTAGCTTTGAGGCAACCTGTTTAATTAAACTTCATCCAGTCTGCTTCACTTTCTTATTAAATTCATTCAGGTGTACATTAGAAATACATGAATGTGATATTTGGAAATAAAACCTCTGTATAATCCATCTTGCATAAAAATATCAATAATTACAAACCCATCTATACTGTATTGCCATTCAGTCTGTTTTATTGGGATATGGAGATAAATGTGGGACCATAAGTTAAGTGTGCAAAAATACACAAATATAATAAAGAATACCTGATTATTGACTGAAATAGTTAGCCATGAGTACAGCATGAATAGTTGAGCAGAATCCATTTAATAAATCACTTATGAACTATGGCAAACAGATTATAAATTCTTTGTTCCAAACAAAAGAGGATTATATGAGGTTAGTTTTACAAAAGACCCCTCCTCTCTCTTTTTCTCTGGCAGTCACATAACACACATACTTCTGTAACTGCTTTATTTAAGACATGGATAAGAGTAATACAGAGCCTTTCACAGGAACACTTGGCGCTAGACTGGAATACACCAGAATTAAACCCAGCAGCAGCAATACAAGGCAATTACTTCATTACGTCAGCCCTGACTATTGCTCTATCAAAAGTGATAGAACTAAGTTAAAACCACTGTAAGTCAACAATCACTGTTAATATGAATCATTGGTATATGTACTATTTGGCAGGGGTGGATGAAAAACACCCAAACCATTTACCTTATTTAAAGTAGACATACAGTAGGTTAAATATTTATCTGGTAAATGTAAAAGTGCCCTCTTTAAACTTTCACTTAAGTAAAATTGCTAAAGTATTTGCCTTTAAAATGTACCTAAGTATCCAAAGCACTGTGATTTATTATGGCTATAATATACTCTTAAATATACTTTTTTGTCACTGGACTCATACTAAATCAACTCTGTTTATGCGAAAAGACTCTTAGCACATGTTACTCTTAGCACATCAATCTATTAATAGAATGATGTTAATTAGAATAAGGCCATGTGTGTTCAGGAGTTTCTTGCATTATTAATTATGCTAAAAAATATTCTGCTTGCTGTTGAACTGATGCTGAACTGTATGTTCGTGCTAAGTTGATACCACCAAGCGGCAATCAAAACAAGTTCAAAACAGAGCGCATGCTTTACAAGTTTTGATCCATTAATAAGTTAAAAGAAATAACTGATTTCACAAAATGTAGCTGAGTAAAAATTAAGATATCTGACTTTGAAATGTAATGAAAAAGTAAAGGTTTAACCAAATGGAAATACTTCAGCACAGTACAGATACGCAATAAAATGACTTAAGTACACCACTGTTATTTGTATGGTTATACTTAAAGTTTGGACTGGAAAGCTGTCTTACAAAATTAAGATAAAGATAATTAATTAGACTAAGATTAAAAATCACATCACACATCATGCCTCATACCCAGTGTTCCAAGGATACCGCTATGTTTACCTCGACTCTGACCAGAAATAACAGATGCTGAAAAATACATGTAACAAATGATCATTAACCCAACCTATAACTACAGTCAAACCTAAAAGATTTTCTGTATATGCTGTAGCATTACAGTTTTTTTTTCATTTAAACTAAGGAGCCCATAACCATTTGAGCATGGCACTGCATCTGCTCAAAGCATGAAGACATAGTCCTGATCTCAACATTGCAGGGGTAAACTCAAACACCAACTAGGCTCCAGGCCTGCACTTATGCCTGAATGGGCACATAACCACACGGCTATACTCCAATATACAGTGCAATGCCTTCGCATTAAAGTAGAGGTTATAGTAATAGCTTTGTAACTTTTGGTAATGCAGTATATTTCTAGGAGGGATTATATCCCTAACTCTGTTTCTCCTGTATAAATTCACAAATCAAAATCAGAATAAATCCCAATGCCTACATGTTTTTGAAAGATGTTCAAAAGAGACTAGTTATTCCTAATACCTAATACCTGTTTGTTTGTGTCTTCTTGTTCTTATTACAGTCAAAACTGTCTAACTCTTTTTTTTTTTCAGGGTATTTCATTCAGGATGCTGTAGACATCTTGTTCAGTGGCTATGTACGAGAATCATGGGAGTTTCTGCTACATCATTTTCTGGTAAATCATTTGCTTCTAATACAATCAACATGTCATGGTTACAACTATACTGAATATATTCTTCATTGTTTGCAAAGACACACCCATATGTACTTTTTGAGCATCCCATTCCAGATTTATTCCCTGTCTTTGCTTTAAGAAAAACATCCACTCCTCTGGGAAGGCTTTGCACTAGATTGTAGAGCATAGCTGTAGGACTTGTGCTAATTCAGCCACAAGGCCAGGGGTTAGGCCTTGTGGCAGGGTTAGGGGTTAGTAGGGGCTTTGCAGCATTGGCGAGCCATGACTTTATGGACCTCAATTAGGACATTTTTAAATGCTGGTGCAGGTTTGGGCCCCTTTCGTTTCAGTAAAAGAAAAATGTATTCCCTCTGCCTTTATAGTCCTGTGCAGTGGTGTTTTTGTGGCAATAATTTGGAACAAGGTACACATTTAGGTATGAGAGTTAAGTGTGCAGATTTTAGCCATATGAATTAATTTCTCTGAAATCTTTCCTCTTCAGGTGATCTGGACTTTCCTGTACGCCGTTCTCACGAGTCACTATGTGGCCGGTGCTGTTGTGGCCCTGTTTGTGGAAGTAAACAGTGTGTTTCTGCATTCACGGCTTATGCTAAAAATGGCTGAAGTGCCTAAAGACTCGCTCATCTACACCATAAATAAGGTTTTCAACGTCACAACGTATGTCATCTTTCGTCTGGGAGCACAGCTTTACCTGACAATGTACATCCTGGTTAACTACTCTCAGTTGGACCATGCTGCCTATTTTCTGGCATCTATGATGCTCATGAACATCATGATCCTCATTTATTTCTACCGTCTACTTCGAGCAGATTTCTTCTCAAAGCACAGCCGATCAAACGGCACACGTAAATTTGCCCAGGACTAAAATACCACAGGGAAATATTGTGAATTCTTCTGTTTGAAGCAACAAAGATAATGTCTGAATTTCACACTGGAGACTACTTTAAGATGTCCACACTGCTGTTTCACAAAAACAAAATCTTGAAAATCTTTTCACATTGTGGATTTTTACAAACGTAGTGCATGCTTTTTATCACCATGCTTCTCAACTCGTTACTACTTAAGTGGGTTTCTGCTTTTCTCCCACAAACCTTAGCTGAATCAGGTATGCTAATTTGCCTGTATGTGTGTGTATGCATGCTGATTAGAAACCCATTCGGTAGAATTCGCTGACCAGGATAAAGTGTTTACTAAAGATGACAGAATGTGATTACTAATGTTAATAGAATGCATATGTACAATTTTAGGGTATAATCTTATTTCGGCTTCTCCCATTAGGGGTCGCCACAGCGGATCATCTGTCTATATAACCCCCTGTCCTCTACATCTGCCTCTTTCAAACCAACTACCTGCATGTCTTCCGTTCACATCATCCATAAAACTCCTTGGCCTTCCTCTTTTCCTCCTTCCTGGTGTCTCCATCCTCAGCATTTTCCTACTGATATACCCCATGTCCCTCCTCTGCACATGTCCAATCTCGCCTCCCTCACCTTGTCTCCAAAACGTCCTACGTGCGCTGTCCCTCTAATAAACCCATTTCTAATCCTGTACATCCACATCACTCCCAACGAAAACCTCATCAGCTCTGCCTCCTGTCTTTTAATCAATGCCACTGTCTCTAAACCATTCAACATCGCAGGTCTCACCAGTCCTATAAACTTTCCCTTTCACTCTTGCACACACTATCACAAATCACTCCAGCCACTCTTTTCTTTACTTCTCCAACACTCTCCATTACTTTGCACTGCTGACCCTCGGTACCTGAACTCCTTCACCTCTTCTCCCTGCAACCCCACCACTGCTCTCACCCATTCCCCTTCTCTTCAGCACGTACCTCCACCTCTCCAAGCTCTTCTCCCTATTCTCACCACAAAATCATAGTCCATGGAGACTCCTGTCTGACCTCGTCTGTCAACCAATTTCAGGGTATAATAGACAAGTACAATATTTATAGCACGATTTATCTTCATGCACTGATTTAGACTGTAGTGAGAAACATTATTGGTGCTCAGTTTTCACAACTAAATAACCTCTGAACACTAAACATGACCTTCACTGTTTCACAGAATTCAGCCGTTAAACAGGTCATTATAACCTAAAATGTAAGAGCTACTCTGATTTAATCCTGACTAGAAAAGAAACACCTCAAACAAGTGTTTTCATGTGTTACCTTTATCAAATAAACCTAACTTTGATACACCTGATGGTCCTCAGTGTCAAAATAGTTTCTCATGCCTATCGTTTTGACAAAAGCCAGAACAAGAAAAAAAGGATCTGCTGCCCTCCAGTGAAATAATTCAAGTATGACACCATATAATAATCCTAATCCATGCACAATGTTAAAACATAAATATTATATATGAAACTTTACCATTACAGAGATCAGAAGCACTTAATTGAAAACTTAATTGGAAATTTAGATTTTTTTGTCATAAGTATTAGTATATAAAGAATGCATTAAAAAAATTAAGAAAATTGTTCTTTCCTAACCTGCAGCCATCACACACAAAGCACCAACTTCATTTTATATACATACAGACATGAGCAGGTGGTAACTTGCGTATATTTTAATAGTTTCCAATCTGTAACGGATTTCTGACTTTGTGCCCAGCCTTATTACATTTTCTTGTTCACACTGATTAGTGTATCTAGTTTTGGTGTAATTCAGTTATACAATGTAAATGAGTAAAATGTAGCTATTGGACAAATATGCACTAATCACAGAAGTGTGATTAAAGCGATAAATGGCTCAAAGTATAAACAGGCAATGTGCCTGTGGACGCTGTTATGAAATCAATTAAATTCACAAATTTAAGAACGAATCTTAAAATACATGTTCATTAATAAAACAAAGGAGTCAATAGACAAGACGCTGCATGTTTTTACAAACATTTATTCTTCTGTACACATCGCCAAGAGCAGTTTAGATGATGCCGATCTGTAAGAAAAGAAATCGCACATGAACAATGGTGTAAATGCAACCGGCAGGAAGAGCAATATATATGAACCAGTCAGGAGCATCAGTGGTTCCTTTGAATGCATCAAAATTCATTCAGCCAGAAATGACGACATCACATGCTCAAACCACTTACCATGTATTCAGCAATCAGGAATAAATTTTGCACAATTAGATTATATAAATAAGGAAAGCATGAAAAGGTCTATAATTATTGTGGGATTTGAATTGGCTTATCACAGTCTATTAATAAGCACGCAAAGTATCCTTAGTATTTTAGGTTCTTATGATTATATATGATTATTAGTCATATCACAAAGAAAACTATTATTGAGTAATAGGTAACTATACTATATCCTTGACTTGATATGGATTAATTTCCCTCCTGTCTAAACAATCTGAACCACTTACTTTGTTGGCAACATCCAGCGCATCGTAATCGGGTGCCAGACGAACATATGCCTTCTTTTCACCATCGGGCCTAAGAAGCACAGACAGCACCAGTTAGAACATTTTACTCATCACAAATCCAGAAATACAAGCCTTTTTGTGGTTCAGTGGTTCCTTTGAAAACATCAGAGATCAGAGTTATTCATTGGTTTACATCATTACGCAGACAGAAGCAGAATGAAACCAAAGTGATCGGAAATTGCACCTGATGAGCGTGTTCACTTTGGCCACATCGATGTCGTACAGTTTCTTGACTGCGTGTTTGATCTGGTGCTTGTTGGCTTTGACATCAACAATGAAGACCAGGGTGTTGTTGTCCTCTATCTTTTTCATGGCTGACTCTGTGGTCAGAGGGAACTTAATGATGGCATAGTGGTCCAACCTGAATTTTTATGAAGGGCAACAAAAACAAGACAGTTATGGGCATGCTGCTAGGAAACGTTGCTTTATGAATTAGAATACGGGGATGCATCAGTATTCAAAAAGCTGTAATCACAACATATCATGCTTTGATCGCAATTCCCATCATTTGCATCCGAAATGGGTGGAAAAGCCACTGCAAGCCTTTAATCTTGGTGCTGTTTAACAAGTTCAAATTTACACTCATTGCCGTCACACTGTACAACTGTTTACACGTTTCTGTACGAGATTTGCTCACGTACTTTGTGTAGATTTCATTTAAGGCCTGTTAACAACCGTATTTTTGCTTAGTAACTTTTTTCCAGAACAACCAAACAGGAGGTAGTCCAGAAACAGGTTTGACACTACAGTCTAACTATTATGACTTCCACCTCTGATCAAGCAAAATGCAATGACCAGTCCACACAATGTGCATCAATTTCACCCATGCTGGTAAACTCACTTGTTCCTGCGTGGTGCGCTCTTCCTGGGGTACTTGGGCTGTCTCCTCAGGCGCAGAGTCTTGGGCCTGCGGAAAGTAGGGGTGGTCCTGATCTTCTTCTTCCTGTGGCTGTGCACTCCCTTCAGCACAGCCTTCTTGGCCTTCAAGGCCTTTGACTTGGCCTCGGTCTTGACTGGGACAACTGTGAGATGAAAACATCAGACAAGATTACACAATGGAGACAAACCAAGACACCCATTCAACAAAAATTAGAAGTGAGGAGCGTTGTTCAACAAAACACCAAATTGTTCCTGGACGACTTTTCCCGTTTTAATTCACAGTTTCGGGCCAAATTATCTATTTTGTTGTAAGGCAGTGCTCAAAGACAACCACTGGGGGGCAGTAGTGTGTTATATCCAACATGGACTCAAAAGTCTGGCGTCATGTGAAGCAAAGAAACATTCCGGATAAATGTCTACACAATTTTGGAATAATGGTGCACATGTTAAGCTGTAATAAATGGAAACAATGTCTTAGTGTTTAACAAACTATTCAACACTAATCCTAAACATGACATTTCACACCGGTATAGGTCTATACAGCTAACACACAGACTTGAGGTCCCACAATACAGAGCAGTCAGCAACCAAAAATAATTGAAATATTAAATATAACCAAGAAATACACAAAAAATATCATGCTGGGCGTGTTTTCATGCTCAGTGACACCTTTTAATGTTTGTGTTTAATGAATACACCATGACCCGGACTCTCATTCACACCGATTAACTCCGAATAGCCTTCGGCAAACCAAAGTAACCTCAAGTGTTTAATCGAAAGCGCGTAATATATTAAAACGTTCTCGTATTTATAGATTAAACTAAGACTTTTTTTCAAAACATTTCAGTAAATTCTCATGCTCACTAGCCACCATGATTTATCAAGAGCATGACGTGACTGCAGCCTGCTGTTCAGGAGCTAAGCATGAGCTAGCAATGCTAACGTGTGCCTCTGGACTGGGAATGTTTCACCCGTGCGACATTTCATGACAATAAAAACAGCATTACGGCTGCCTAAATGACCCGAAACAAGGCAACTCAGAACAAATACCATTTCAACAATCGTTACGATAAATATTAAACTAAAAATCGCACGATTAACACTTATTTTTATAGAATAATTAATGAAAACTCTCCCACCTTCCTTCTTCGCCTTCGGGGCCATGTTGAGAAAGGAAGAACAGAGGGGTTTCCGCGTCTATTTTGCAGGGGACCGGCGGCGCGCACTTATCGCGAGAAGGCTGCGGTGGTTCATGGGTAATGTAGTTACATTTTGTAGTACTATTATTGACCAGCAGGAGACGGGGTTTCAGGCTGAGAACAGAGCGCATTTGGAGTGAACCTGGTTGCGGGGATGTAGCTGTCTATGTTGGCCACATTAGATTTAATATATAAAGGAATATCTTTAAATATATGACTTGTTTGTAACGCTGAGAGAGGAGAGAAAATATCATGGATTATTGTGGGCTGTTATAAATTCATAAAACGTGAAATAGGAAAAAAATAATTTACTTCAAAATCTCCGGTATGTATTAATTGTGTCTTTACTTGGCTTTGGGATTATTGCATAAATAATATGGTTATGCATTTTGTGCATTTTCTTTTTTATATATTTATTTCATTTTCTTTCTTTTATTTTTTTTATCAGGTTATTTTATTAGTGGGGTCAACTTGAAAAAGATTTTTTAAATTTTTTTAAATTAAAATCTTATTATATTATAATTTGTATGGTTTTTTTTTTTTTTTTCAATCTATATTCTATCTATAATCTATCTAGTATAATCTTAAATTTTTATATAAAAACAGACCAGGGGTTACAGCCAGGGAACCTTTAAAATAAGATTCACTTTACTAACTGTTTGAAATATTAGGCACATTGTTTAAATGTAAAATTAAGATTTTGGGTGTACAATAGTATTTTGAGCCAGAGCTCACATTTCTGAGCTTTCTATCCAAAGAAATAAAAAACAAAAAAAAAACATGTGCTTCTATTTTGCATTATTTATGGCCACATTAACTTAAATTTAACAATTACCTTATTGTAATGTCCAGTACTGTGAAAACACCACTACCACTAATAATTAATAATAACAAAACCAGACAAAAAATTGTCTAAGTTGTCATGTAAAATAAAGAGGCCTGGAATAAGCATTACACAATAATGTTTAATATATATATTGAATATAATATTTTATATATCTTAATATATCTGTAATATATATGCATTTATTTTATTTGAACATATTTCTAACATAAAAACATAATTGTGCACTACCATAGAGAGTAGAGTACCTTCGTGTAATGTCTAAAAGTCTTGCTTGTTGATTTAGTTCTCTATGTTGGACATTTTAATCTTTTTCATTCTAAAGTTCTTGTGCAGATCTTTACTGAGGTTGAAGTAAAGCCCCTGCTTATTTTTTGTGATCTGGAGGTACTCTATATGGACAACACAAAAAGTATTGGAAAACCTGATTTTTCTAGCCATATGAGGTTCTTCCCCCAACTGTTACTACAAAGTTGGAGGCACACAATTGTATAGGATGTCTTTTTGATATGGTAGCATACAACTTTCCTTTCACTTGAATTACGAGACCTAAACCTCTTCCAGAATGACAATGTCCCTGTGTACAATATCAGCTCCATGAAGATCTGGACCTCAACCCTAGTGAACACATTCGGGATGAATTGACCTCAACAGCATCGGGAATGCTGACCTCAACACGGCCCCCCTCACCCTACATCAGTACCTGTCTTTACTAATGCCCTTGTGTCTAAAATGTAGTGGAACATCTTCCCAGGAGAGTGGAGGTTATTATAACAGCAAATAGGGACTTAATGTGCAATGGGATTTTTAAAAAGCATGTAAGGTCAGGTGTCTACAAACGGTTGTCCTTGTAGTATATACTGTATATATATGGATTCAGCACAAATATCATAAATTAATCAAAAACATTAAAGCTTCAGGAAATAATGAGACAAAATGAGTTACGATGAAATGAGTTACACCAAAACCAATACCATCATTAATATGACTGATACTTTATTCACTCAAAGCTCAAAAGGTTCAGCACTTTTAATCCAGGTAGATTATTCTTATAATATTTTTAACATTGTTTACTTTTTAAAAATGTTTTATTGTCCTTATTGTGCTTAGACCACAGCACATTTCTAATTCTTGAATCTAAATGGTCAGAAGATGTTGATTTAATTTATATAAAAGCAGCACTGACACGAGTTCTATATTAACACTATTTCCCCTGAACCACAAATTACAGATTTCTATTAATGCAGTTTTTATAATTTTATCTTTTCTGTAGTACTCGTGTCTAAGAAATGTATATCTTTATTCGGATGAATTTGCTGAAAGAAGATCTTTACAGTGTTTATTTTAAGAGTCTCCGATGTCAGTATGTCCTAAGAGCTAATGCTTTTTATTTAAAGTCTGCAGGATAAAGCACATTGTGCTTTTTTGTGTTATTAACTTATGTAGAAAGGAAAGAAAGAGACTGACAAGGGAAAGACTGTTATGTCCATTTTATATATATGAGATAACATGAACTTGAACCATCTTTTGAGGAGTTTTTATATAACTAAATGAATTAAGAACATACAGCGTTGGCAAATTGCTGTGGTAAAAGAGGAACACTTTGGGATGTGCTTCAGGATATTTAATGGTCAAAAGTCAGCACAGGTTTCTGGAGTCTAATAATTTAAACAATGTTTTCAAACAGTACTTCATTCATTTGAGGGTAAAATCATTCATTCATTCATTTTCTCCCGCTTATCCGTAATTCGGGTCGCGGGGGCAGCAGTCTAAGCAGGCCCCTGCCTTCGACTGCTGCCCAATCCTCACAGCACCGTCCCTTACGGTCCCTCCTGCAGGTGGTGAGCCCACGGGAAGAAGGGTAAAATCATTATGTGAAATATGTTACTATGTAGTCATTATGTTGTTCTAGTTGTCATTAATTTGGTTGTAAGTGGTGGTAAATGGTTAATTAAGATAATTCCTCCCTTATATTTGACATGCATTTTATTTCTGTGTTTTGGTATTGTCTTGCATCCCAGATAGCCCAGCCATGAATTCCTTACCACCTATACGAGAAGACAGGATCATCAATGAACTCCCACCGGTAATCCTCCCTCTGCTTAACACTTCTTATGTGCCATTTGTAGAATATAATCGCTGTCCAAATGTTTAAATGACACCGAATATGCCACCATGTTTTTTGGACATTAATTATTTGCCCTTGATTATATAAGAAATAAAACACAACAATAAGCTGTTCTGGGAAATTAATCTACAAAAAGGTGGTGTGATGCCATCTGAACAAATTTTGAAAGTTCCTGTCATATAGTGTCATTCATTCATTCATTCATTCATTCATTCATTCATTCATTCATTCATTTGGTTAAAATTAAAGTTCTGTAGTGTTTTGTTCCTCCTATGTCACAGCTAATTTTTAACCATTAAAATTGTTAATTTTTATTACGAACACAATTTCATTTTTAACCCTTGGTTGTTAGATTTATTGTAGTAGAATGTCCACAAAATCACATCCATAAACCAAAAAACTTACTGACTTATACTACTGACTCCTACCATAAATGTTAACTAAATGTTTTTTTTTTTTTATTACTATTAGACTTAGATTCCACAATGCTGTGGTATCGATAACTAAAAAAAATAAATAAAAACAGTAATATATTACACAATACTGCATGACTAGGCTGTTCTTGTTTTGCATTGATACATATATAAATACCTAATATGGACAAAAGTATTGGGTTACCTGTCTTTTCCAGCCATATGTGGGTCTTCCCAAAACTGTTACCACAAAGTTGCAGGCTTACAAAGGTACAATAAAATGTTCTCTTTCCTTAAACTTGGAGACTTAAACCTGTTCCAGCATGACAATGCCCCTGTGCACGAAGCCAGCTCCATGAAGATATGGTTGACGTGGGTTGGAGTTGAACAGTTGAACTAGAGAGCTGTGACCTCAATCCTATTAAACCCCTCTGGGATGTGTTGGAATGCTAACTGCACCCCAGTTCTCCTCACCCTACATCAGCACCTGGCATTTCTTATGCCCAGTTGTGACTAAATGAGCACAAATCTCCAAAAGCACACTCCAAATTCCAGTGCTAGCATCTTCCTAGAAGAGTGAAGCTCATTATAAGAGCTAAATAAAATCTTATGGTCAGGTGTCCACAAACTTTTGTCTAAAT
This sequence comes from Silurus aristotelis, assembly GCF_946808225.1. Lineage (NCBI taxonomy): Eukaryota > Metazoa > Chordata > Actinopteri > Siluriformes > Siluridae > Silurus > Silurus aristotelis. The sequence goes on from NC_139589.1 coordinate 7,186,173, forward strand.
ATTTAAGCTTATTATTTTGTTTTTTTTAGCTTCAATGTGACAACCACATTCTGTTTTTACTGCTTGTCCTGTTTAGTATTTCACACGAGATGCTGCGGTCCACACCGAAGAGGACTTTCATGTTGATGTGCAAAAAGCATGTCAGAGTTCAGACTCACTGAGGTAAGTCCCATGACAAACTTCTCTTTCTGTTTAAAATAGGGCTTTTCATTGGAAATACAGAAGTCACATACATTTTGAAAAATGCTGTCATTGTGTCAAAAGATTCACCGTTGCCAAGGTCATAGTTGTGGGTGATGTGTCTGTGGGAAAAACAAGTTTGATCAACAGGTAAATGGTGCAAAGTATTCTTTCATACTGCATGATTCATAGAAATATAAAGGAGGAAGGACTTCTGAATGGTCTGCTGAGATTAACATTCAAACTCTTTTCGGCTTTAAGGTTTTGCAGGGACAGGTATGAGAAAGGCTACAAAGCCACAATCGGAGTGGACTTTGAGATGGAGAGGTTTGAAATCCTGGGAGTGCCATTTAGTCTGCAGCTGTGAGTCATGAGTCACTGTAGAAAGAAACAGACACAGAAATGTATCCATATACAAATCACACACATAAAAACACAGGGATTCTATTGTGTACTTAAAGTTAATGGGTGGAAGTCTGAGCAAAAAAACCCACCAGACATCACTCGCAAGTCATGTTGTATTATAAGCCAGTTTAACAAATGCAGCAGTAATTTCTGTCTTTTACACAAGGTTCTTTACACGAGCGGCATTTTGGGAATAGCCTGCCGCCGCGTTTTTTCCGGTATTACTGCATGTGTGCAAGACTGAGGAATATATTCCTTATTATTTTCTGATGCTCAAGTTTCTTTCACTAACCCATAACGCTGTTGTCTAGAAAAATAAAAAAGCATGAGTTTTGTAAACCTGTCCCATGACCCAGACTCAACGCGTTACAACGGCTTGTATCTAAACAGTAGCCTACCAAGAAAGTCATTGTTCACTGTCTTCCTCCTTCCTTTCACAACTATTTCTCTCTCATACTGACTTTTTCTTTTGGCATCGTCGTGCGTTAAAAAATCACCATCGGTGAATCTTTTCTCCTGATGCCGTGCAGCTCAGAACACAGGTGAAGTGAGTTTTTTCATGCCCGGTTGTATTTAGCGTGACGAATGATTCACATTTCCTGTTGACAGTCCGAGTGAGCGGCAGATCAAACGTCAGAGGAACCTCATCCATATTTATGATCTGGTGCGGCTCGATTCAGTGGGAGCGCATCTGATTTAATATAAAGAATTTAAATTGGTTCACCTAAACCTGTTCGGCAATTTCATTGGTCTAATGTTATGGGGCTCAGTTTTTTGGCTTGAATCTTGTGAAACCGGGAAAAACCCAGGAAAAATCCATAAATTAGCCGCTTCGTTGTTTAAGCTGCGGGGTTCGAAGAGTGGGGACAAAAGAAGTGGCTCATAGTCCGGAAAATATGGTAATTAATTTGACAGGTTGATGAAACCACAGTCTTAAATTTGAACAACACACTAAAAGAAGTAATACATTTTATAAAATTGTAATGAAAACAATAGATTCAGGAACTGTCTTATAAACAAACAACTTGTCAATAAAAAATCCATGCAGATCCGTCCAATAAGTGATAGTATAATTCAGGAATTCTCAATAGTTTGTTGAATGATCTGTTGTGTAGGTGGGATACTGCAGGCCAGGAGAGGTTCAAATGTGTTGCTTCCACCTACTACAGAGGAGCTCAAGGTAATAACAGATCTAACAGATATAATGCTTGGTCCAGTGTGCACTATTAGTTTTGGAGCTAAAATACATGCCAAACCTTTGCTTTTTAATGCTCTTCAGCCATCATAGTGGTGTTTGACTTGAGCAACTATTATTCCCTGGACAATGCAAGGTATGATCAAATGATATACATTTTTTTCTTTTTACATGACTGCTGTGTAAGCAGGATTTTTGTTGTTGTTGGATGTGACGTATTATGTTTTATGTTGTTGTTGTATGTGACTTTTTTTTTCTTCAGGCAGTGGCTTGATGATGCCATGATAGACAACGATCCTTCCAGTGTGCTGCTTTTTCTCATAGGGACAAAGAAAGACCTGAGTGTGAGTTTTTTATCGGATAAATCCTAAGAAATAATTTCCACGTGGCTGAACAATGCAGTCAATTTCTCGTCTTCTTTCTGCCAGCATCCGGATGTGTTCGCTCAAACGGAGCAAGAAGCTATCAAATTATCAAAGGAGATAAGAGCTGAGTACTGGGCCGTGTCCGCTCTGTCAGGTAGAGAACTCATATCCAAACTTTCCCTTCAAGCTATGATTTTTTCATATCAGTAATTTCTTTTGGGGGTTTTTTGTAGGAGAGAATTTGAGGGAATTCTTTCTTCGGGTTGCATCGCTGACCTTTGAGGCACGAGTGTTAGCTGAACTGGAAAGGAACTATAATAAACAAGTGGACGGTATTATAAGTAAGTGTCCTTTTCTTAATCAAGCTTGTAGACTGTAAAATGGATTTGTGGCCCAAAATGTAAAGACACAACCACACTATACAGCTGAGGAAACATTTGCATAGACCTGGACTGAAAACAAGCAAAATCCAAACTCAATTTCCCTCAACCCCGTCCTCATGATCCATATGCATCTGTCAGCATTTTTCATCCAGACATCCAAAAAGATCAATTGTTGTTTAACCTGTTTGACCACATCCTTCTCCACTGTAGTCTTTTTGCCTCAGTCAAGAAATGTTTAATAAAAGCATATACTGATTTATTTATTTAGATTTCAATAATACATTTATATACAGTGGGTACGGAAAGTATTCAGACCCCCTTAAATTTTTCACTCTTTGTTATATTGCAGCCATTTGCTAAAATCATTTAGGTTCATTCTTCTTCCTCATGAATGTATTCATAGCACCCCATACTGACAGAAAAACACAGAATTGTTGACATTGTTGCAGATTTATTAAAAAAGAAAAACTGAAATATCACATGGTCCTAAGTATTCAGACCCTTTGCTGTGACACTCATATATTTAACTCAGGTGCTTTCCATTTTTTTCTGATCATCCTTGAGATGGTTCTACACCTTCATTTGAGTCCAGCTGTGTTTGAATATACTGATTGGACTTGATTAGGAAAGCCACACACCTGTCTATATAAGACCTTCCAGATCACAATGCATGTCAGAGCAAATAAGAATCATGAGGTCAAAGGAACTGCCTAAAGAGCTCAGAGACAGAATTGTGGCGAGGCACAGATCTGGCCAAGGTTACAAAAAGATTTCTGCTGCACTTAAGGTTCCTAAGAGCACAGTGGCCTCCATAATCCTCAAATGAAAGACGTTTGGGACGACCAGAACCCTTCCTAGAGCTGGCCGTCCGGCCAAACTGAGCTATCGGGGGAGAAGAGCCTTGGTGAGAGGAGTAAAGAAGAACCCAAAGATCACTGTGGCTGAGCTCCAGAGATGCAGTCAGGAGATGGGAGAAAGTTGTAGAAAGTCAACCATCACTGCAGCCCTCCACTAGTCGGGGCTTTATGGCAGAGTGGCCCGACGGAAGCCTCTCCTCAGTGTAAGACACATGAAAGCCCGCATGGAGTTTGCTAAAAAACACCTGAAGGACTCCAAGATGGTGAGAAATAAGATTCTCTGGTCTGATGAGACCAAAATAGAACTTTTTGGCCTTAATTCTAAGCGGTATGTGTGGAGAAAACCAGGCACTGCTCATCACCTGTCCAATACAGTCCCAACAGTGAAGCATGGTGGTGGCAGCATCATGCTGTGGGGGTGTTTTTCAGCTGCAGGGACAGGACGACTGGTTGCAATCGAGGGAAAGATGAATGCGGCCAAGTACAGGGATATCCTGGACAAAAACCTTCTCCAGAGTGCTCTGGACCTCAGACTGGGCTGAAGGTTTACCTTCCAACAAGACAATGACCCTAAGCACACAGCTAAAAAAATGAAGGAGTGGCTTCACAACAACTCTGTGACTGTTCTTGAATGGCCCAGCCAGAGCCCTGACTTAAACCCAATTGAGCATCTCTGGAGAGACCTAAAAATGGCTGTCCACCAACGTTTACCATCCAACCTGACAGAACTGGAGAGGATCTGCAAGGAGGAATGGCAGAGGATCCCCAAATCTAGGTGTGAAAGACTTGTTGCATCTTTCCCAAAAAGACTCCTGGCTGTATTAAATCAAAAGAGGGCTTCTACTAAATACTGAGCAAAGGGTCAGAATACTTAGGACCATGTTATATTTCAGTTTTTCTTTTTTAATAAATCTGCAACAATGTCAACAATTCGGTGTTTTTCTGTCAGTATGGGGTGCTATGTGTACATTCATGAGGAAGAAGAATGAACCTAAATGATTTCAGCAAATGGCTGCAATATAACAAAGAGTGAAAAATTTAAGGGGGTCTGAATACTTTCCGTACCCACTGTAGTTATTCATCTACTAAGTCTTTATCGTGGTCAAGTTAGAGCTGAACTCACAGACTAGCCCGGGTACACAGCATTAGGTGGACGACGACTTTCTTTCGGCTTCTCCCGTTAGGGGTCGCCACAGCGGATCCTCCGCACGTTTGATTTGGCACATGTTTTACGCTGGATGCCCTTCCTAACGCAACCCTCCCCAATTTATCCGGGCTTGGGACCGGCACTAAGAGTGGCTGGGGATGGTTCCCTGACCGGGGATCGAACCCGGGTCGCAGCAGTGAGAGCGCTGCATCTTAACCACTAGACCACCAGGGGACCATTAGGTGGACATACACTCTAAACAGGACACACACATTCTCACGCTGATTAATGCCTTCATAATAGCCAGTAGTCTTAGTAGTTATTGGTGGTGGGAAAAAACTAGAGAACATGTAAAACTTCACACAAGCAGTAACCTGAGCTCTGGATTTACCTCAGAGCTGTACAGCTGTAACAATACTCACTGTGCTGCTATTTCCCACCATATAAAAATTAATTTTCCACACTGCTTGATATAATATTTATGTATTAGTGGTTAAAACTCTACTTTAATTCATTACTACTGCAATTAAACATCTGGGGTTTTATTAACTTGTTTTTTGCATAGAAATCACAGATCATGATGATGACAAATCTCAAAGGAGGAAGCATGCAAACTGCTGTAGCTAAATGAACTGAGAAACAGGGCCCATGTGTGTACATGAAAAGCTCAGGCCAGAGACACAAATCAGCTGTGTGACTACAGATTGCTGCATTGAACACAATCACCATTTCGACCAGAGCATGTGACCTTACTGAGCTGCAAAACCTGAAGCTGCAGACTACGAGCAGAGTTTTAGGCATTGTTAGGCACTGTTTTGCTGAGTTTTGCCACACTGCTGTACAGAGACAGAATCTATATTTGAAAGATCATGATAACTATATATGAGATTTGATACAGGTAATTTGTGCAACTGATTTGTTCCCTATCTGGAGGAGCAGTGACATTTATATACATTGTTTTTTTTTTTTTAAAAAGCTTAACCAAAAACTCAAATTCCAGTAATCAGAATATTGTGAAGGCAGACTTGTATGTGCACAAAGACATTGGATATCACATTATCAGCCCTCGGTGGATTTTGCACTGCAGATTTGAATTCAAGTCTTTGTTTTCTTCACTGCATCATGTGCTTCATGAGCTAATATGAGGCACATGCTCGTATCCGTGACCAGAGACGGCATATCACTGGATTCCCAGCATGAACAAAACGGAAGGATTATTTCTCAGGGAATGGAATTACACAAGACATGAACATTCTTGTCAGCATATAACAAATATTCTTTGAATTTCATTATAATTGTGATGTGTATGAGATGTTACACTGAAATGTTATGCAGTTTTGTAGTCCACAGACGTTTATACATGCCTATAGTGTTGGTCTTTGCAATGATTTGATCCCATGTTCTACAGGGGTGACTGAGTAAAACATTACAGAAATGTTGTCACCTGTAGTAGTAATAAAAATATTAAACTCAGAAGTACAGTTTTCCACTGCTTTTGTCATGCACAACAACTTAAAATGATGATTAATGAAGATGACTCTTGTTTTGGAGCGATCATGTCTTTTGATATGTCTCTAAAAAGCTTATCCTGTTATACATGCAAAATAAGTTAACAATGATGGCATGCTCTCTCTTCCTTGTCCATAACAGCATCACTAGTTATTCATGGGTATTTAAAAGGTTGTAAATAGCACATAGCCCCCAGTACGCTACCCTGTTATTTAGAGGTTCACAAAGATTTGGGTGTGTATCTTCACACAGAACACTTAAGCCTTTATCCTTCCCTTTTGGTAGCAATTTTACGATAGGGAAGAGCTCATCAATGGGTGGGAATTAGAAGGTAATAAAGTTGGGAAAGTGGAATAAATCTTATAAACCACACTAACTAGTGTGGAAATACATAAAAACACGTTTATTTTGAACTTTTTTCTTTTGGTTTACAAGCAACAACCCCAGTTTCTATCCACATATCTCATGCATGTGTTTGTGTACCTATTTAGTTTGATTACACAATGTATTTTTCCCCGTTTGTTGATAGTTGGATTTAGCACAAAAATGAATTTACAGTTAAAAATGTATATCACCCAAAGACATTTTGGTTTAATATAGTATGCAAATGTACAGATCTATTTATTTAGATGAAACAAAAAAGTGTCAAAAAAATCCAATAAAATTAAATCCTGTTAGAATATCAGCAACGAGCTGGCGAGAATTGATTGTTTAAGGCAAGACAAAAGTTGAAAAGGAAATTGTTTTAGATATAACAGTCAAACACTAATAACACGATAGTTTCACAATGCAACATTGGTCCTTTCAGTGAGACACAACACTCACTGTTCCAAACGATCTCTATAATGAAACCAGTGAGTCAGCTCAATGTTTTGCTTTTAAGAATTTTTTATCAAAGAAAAGAAATGAACATTTTCTCAGCAATGAATTATACTGAACAGCATTCACATAATTTTCCTGCCATTAAGGTCACAATATACCAAACATGAACCAACCCCTAAACAAAGCACATAGCAGAGGGGGGGGGGAGATAGGGGGGTGATTAATAGGCAGCTTCAGGAAAGAAAAAAAACAAACTACTTAAAAGTCTTTTAATGAATTGGAAAAAATAAACTAAAATGAACAGGACTAGGTTCATGATTTCAAACTGTCACAGTATAAAAGAAAACTCATAACAGGACACGTTTAACTTATGATTAATAGTTGGATTTAACAAGATTTTTCTGTATTGATAGGTCAGAGAGGACAACATTCTGAAAAAAAATGTGCCTGTGGAAAACTAAGGCTGGTCTTGGGAAAAAAATAAAGCCACAAAATATGTTCATGAAGCACAGCAAGTCAACCACATTTATGTAACAAAATTAATAAATTCAAAAGGAACTAACTCATAAAACTGGGTGAGAACACGATTTCATTTATGGGCCTCAAACTTTTTTTTTTTAAAGCAGTATTACAGTAAACATTTGAACACATTCATAAGTATCAAACTACCACAGAAGCGGTAAATCCAACATTGGCCATTATACATATGCATTATGCAGCATAACATGCAGATTTGCAGTAAAGTGGAAACCGGTATCAAGACTCATTTTCCAGATTAGTCTCTTCTCAATGCTGTCTTTGACAACATATAGCATTAACACTGTTTTAAGTGCATCTTGTATCGAACACCTTGCTCTATTAACAAAGGTGTGTAACTTATTTCCCACATCCCTGTTCCAACTGTCACAACACGTGTATCGCAGCATTGTGGTCGATACTGCGGGTGGGTTTTATTGTTTAGGATGCATTATATAAAAGTGAACAGCTCTCCATTTAGTGAAACAGACCTGAAACAGCCAGCGCTCACAACCAAACAGAAGCAGCAATGCCACAAAGCCTGTCCATCAAGAGTATTTATTCAGTCTTAACTTTTAGCTTTTGTTAAAACCTCAACAAAAATTGGAATAGCAGGCACACGCTTGTGCTTCCTTATAAAATAAAGAAGAAGAAAAAAAAAAAAAGAAATTCCTTACAGGTCCATTTCCTGATTAAGTTTGTAATTTCTGTAGTTTCTTACACTAGCTCTGAATGACTTTTTTAAATGAAACGCTTCGAGCTGTGTAAGACTCAATTCTTAGAGCAGACGATGAGAGAGAGATGTGAATGTGGAGGCTTTGATTTTGCAGTGAGGACATGCTGATTTCTATCGGTCCATCTCATCCAGCAGTGGAGTTGCGTCTCCAGCGATGGACATTGGCGTGCTCTCGATCATGGGGCTTGGTGATGGCCGTGGTGTCATGCGAGATGCCTTCTTGCGTCTCTCGGCTTCTTTCTCCTGGAGCCACTGTTCAGCCATTTTACCCCAATCGACAGCTGTGTGAGAGGTTGGTCTGAAAAATAAAGAGGGGGGGCAATACCATTACTCTAGGATCAGTTAAAGTAGCTTAGCTTTATAAAGCTACAAAAGAAATAATGATGTGATGTGTGCACAGATACTAGTTCAGCTATAATACTACAAAAGTCCTTGGGTGCTTGGGCCACACCAGCAAATAATTAAAGTGCTTTACAGCCACTCAAGGCAAGATTTTCTCAGAAAACTACTCAATGCTTGGAACTGAAACTGGGGGAAAAAAAAACAACCCGCAAGACTATTTACAGAGCAACATTAAATAAGAATACCTGGTTGTATTTTATAATATTTGACTCTAAATACATCTTAAATCTCCATTTACTGCAATGCATTTTGGCTGAATTACTGCTTGTGCAGCAGAATGTTATAGAAGGATATTATAGAAGGCTCTAAAGCAATAGGATTTACTCACTTTGGCTGTGGTGTCCTAACCCTGGATGACGAGGAGGATGACGAAGGGGTGGATGAAGGGTGTTGGTGACTGTGGGAGGACTGTGGTGTGCTGCTTGGATACTGTGGTGTGCTCATGGTCTGCTGTTGGCCTGGGGTAGTGTACGAGTAGCTGGGAGTCATCATAGGTGTCGCTATTGGCTGCTGCGGTGTTGCAAACACCTGACAAAAGAAAGCAGGAACAAAAAACCCAGTAAGATTGTATGCTTAGTTGTGATTGTATGCTTAGTGATTAAGTAAATATTGTTATAAGGTGTGAGAAGCGTACATGATAAGCACTGCTGCTGCCCCCTCCACCACTGCTGCCTCCGCTGTAACCATACTGGCTCGATGCCCATTGTGCTGGAGTTGTGTTAGGATTTTGGCCCTGCCCTGTAACTGCTGCTATAGCATTAAACATCTGTGACGTCACATTCCTGGGCAGAGAGTTGACAGCTCGAGTTAAATCTGAAACAGAAAAAAAAGTAATGGGTGGGGGTCAGGTTAAAGGTTGTCTTTTTGGAAACGCATGAAAAATAGCTACAAGATTTTTATGCCTTTTTTTCTGACAAATAGTGCAAGATTGATGGATGTAAAAAAATGTAAAAGACCTGCTAAGTTTCATAAAGTCCACACTGACCTGCAAAGTTAATGTTGGCTGGAGTTGCATTTACAGATGCTGGTGTGCGCATTCTGCTGCTACTGCTCGGAGTTACTCCTTCAAACAGACACAGAATATAACGTTGGAAAAGCATGTTTGTCTACTGAAAAATAAACATCTCAGAAATTCCAACAGAGGATCATCTCTAACATTGCAAATCAGTCTAGATTAAGGGTTAAGCAAAAGCAAAATCACTGACCAGGCACAGGTTCCTGGTAGTGGTCCTTAAACCAGCGGAAGAGTCCATTCACTGTTGGAAATATTTGCGAGCGATACCTGAACCCATCTGGAGTGATGGTCACGTACTCTATCCTGCAAGATAAAGCAGTTTGTATGTTTGTAAATTATACTTCCCTAAACTTGTAAAAGTAAGAAACATATTGATGTGTGTGTGTGTGTGTGATGGTGTATATATATATATATATATATATATATATATATATATATATATATATATATATATATATATATATATATATATATTATAAAATAATAATAATAATAATAATAATAATAATAAGTATCTGCTTGGATTACCTTGGCTTCCCTCTAGGCTGGTATCCTAAGAGAAACTTTCCAGGCAGATCTCGGCAGGCTGATACAAAGTAAGGGATGAAAGTGGGCTTTTCCTTCTTTACTTTTATTAAGATCTCCTCCATTTTCTGAAAAACAAAATAAATGTTAAAACATGTCAAAATCTATATCAGACAGAGCTCAAGATCAATTAACCTATAACAATAAGCCACGTATGTCACACCTTCCTGTCTCCCCCATTGCAGTCTTGGAAGTACTTGTGGCTGAGCAGATCCCGAGCAAATGCTGCCATGGGCTGCACGTAACGGGCTGTGATTTCATCAAGATCCTCAAACTCCTACATGCAGAGAATAACTAATCAGTTCAGATTCTACTATGTAGTAGTAATTGTAACTTATTTACAAGTTTAAAACACACTTAAGCAAATTCCTCCACACAATACCCGACAAAATATAAAGAATGTAATAGAAAAGCACTTAATAGAACAGCATTTTAATTGCATGTTCACCTCATTGTTGATCCACAGTGTATGACCCAGACTGAAGGCGTTCTCCTTTCCCTCCTCCCGTATGTCCACATGCTGGTAGATCCCATCTGCTACCTTCCAGGTCACAGTCAGGTGGTTCTCTCCTTTACTGCTTGGCCTGATCACCACATCACCCTGGTCCATTGTCTCCATCATCTTCTCTGCTTGCTTGAAGTTAATGTTGTGGAACGATGGGTGAGCAATGACACGCTTGATATAAGCTATAAAAGAGAAAAAACACAAAATGCATTTAAGATTTTCAATTTTGATAACCTGAAAAACCACCATACTTTCTGAGACATGATAAAAATATATATATAAAAAAGGGGGGGTCTTACTGGTCCTTTGTTGCTTCTTCTTCTGTTCTTCATCCTGCTTTATATCCTCGGTTTCGGCATCAAAGTCATAGTAGGTGTCCTTGGGTAGTTTCCACTCGTTGTTCTTGTCAGTGAGGTCAGACGTCCTACAGGTAAGGTCCACGTTGAACTTCTCAATGTCAATCTTCATGATGCGACAGTGAACAGTCATGCCAACCTAAAGAAATAAAAATGCGAGTTATTGTGGGCAGAATAAAGCTAAACATGCAAGTTACTAACATTTGACCCAGCCAAATAAACCAATTTAAGTTTAGGATTATGATGACCTCACCTTGACCCTCTCCTCTGGGTGCTTAACAACTTTGTCTGAGAGGAATTTGGTTGGAATAAAACCCATGACACCATTATCTAGACGTGATCTCACACCGATAGCCTGTCCAGGACAGGAGCCACTGTCAAAATGATTCCAGACCTGAAGAAAGAAAAACATTTTGATAATTTTGGAGATTCCAAAAAGTACTCAGAAAAAACATTATTGGTATAGATATTAGCAATGTAGCAAAGATATATTATCTATCTATATATCTACACACACACACACACACACACACACCTCAACTAAGTTCTTATTAAACAAATATTTTCAAATAAAAAACTTTTTATAAAACATTCAGGAAATGTTTCTAGAAATTTGATGTGAAACAGCCAGAGTATACCAGAAAAAGTTCCTAACCTCACTGAGCTCAGGAAAATTGTCCTGCTGACAAAAGGGACACTGCCATAGACCAGTCTCATCATTACGAATAGCCTGGTCATAACTTTCCCCTTGAGGCCGTCTGTGAGCGATGCCAGTTACAATACTGGTAATAAGCTTCCCTATGAACATACGACCAAGGAAATAAGTATTAAAAAAAAATTTCTTCAAACAATGCAAAGCTAAAAACAGTTTTTCTAAAACATTCCATCAATTCAAGACTATAAAATCCATCACATGGTTAGAATTATAGTGTCTACCGATATAGAAGGTCTCGGGGGTCTCCTTGGTGAGCAGGTTAAAGACCTCTTCTGTGTTCGGGGGTCTGTAAGGGGCTCGCAGGTCTTTATATCTACAGCTGAGTTCAGCACGAATATCATACAGTGTGATGCCCTTGTTGCCATAGCCCTGGTGTAATAAAAAGAAACAAAATAGTAAATTATTGCTTACATATTTGACATGGATATAAAAAGATATGCACTTGTATAGATCTATTTAAACTAAACATTTGATTATTTTTGCATCTGAATTTACAGCAGCTGCAATAGCGGCATTAAACAAACAGGTATCACCTGCAAAAAATACAACAAAGTATTGAATTTCTCCTTATGCCGAGGTATTCCGAAAATATTTATAATAATATTGACCCCTATAATTGGATTCATTATTTGTTTTGTGGTTATCAGATTATGCTAACGCACAAGCTATATTCTGACTCACCTGTCTCTCCAATTCCTCAGCAAAGGCATCCAGGTCCAGGTCCTTTAGCCTTTCTGGGTTCTCCAGAATCTCCTCCAAGGCTCCTGCAGGATTTGCATCTTCTGCTGACTCATCATACTCCAGGGCATCCACTGCCATTTTACGAGCCCACTCGTAAGTCTCAGGATGAACACGAGAGCCATCTAGAACTTCGATGTAAGAGTCGGTGCTAGAAGGCAAAAAGCAAAATAAAAAAAAAAAATCGCGTCTATTTCTAAGATTTTTCCATATTGAATGAAAGGAAGGTTGTGTATAAACGTTATAAATATGTCACCTGTCTCCGAGGGATGCGGTGTCAATTTTGATAAAACCAGCACAGTTTATGAACACTTTAGGGCCCATATGGCACATTGTGACCAACTGAGTCCGGTTTTCCAAACGAGTGTTGTTTTGTTTAAGAATCTTGTGGAAAAATCAAGAATAGGTCATTAAACATCTAGCCACACCCTGAAGGCTCAAGAATCAATATACTATATATATTTAATAATAGATACTAAGGAGAATGATTACCTTAAGTAGATGTGATCCTTTTCTTGGTCCTAAGCCACAGACATATTGAACCAGGCTCTGCATGTAAGGATGAGCAATGGCCCTGTTCACATCTACACCAACTTCATTCACACGGTTGATAAATTCACAGTAAAGAGCACTGAGCAGTTCCTCCTTTACAACATGCTCCTGGAAATAAAAGCAACGACAATTTATGAGATCATTTAAATTTTGAAGTACAAAAAAATTCTCTATCCTTTTATCGTACCCATCACTTGCCAATTTAATGACAATATATACAAAAATAAAATACAATCTAATAGTTGTAGTGTATAGGATGATTTGATTCAGTCATGCATAACAGTGGATCCCTGAGCCAGAACTGCAGTTGTATAAATGGGATAAATGTAAATTGTTCTGGTCAAAAATTCATAATGGTGTAACTAGAGGTTGTCCGATGGTGGATTTTACCGATATTGATAGCAACGTTGGATCTTACTTGCTGATAACCGATTAATCAAACGATAGTTTTTTTAAATGGATACTAAATAAAAAATAAAAAACACCTCAATATAAAATAGTACTGACCTTTATTACGAAAATAAATAATTTCAATGCGCTGGCCTTTCTGAAGACATTTAAAGATGGCCAATTTAAGCATGACCGTTTGGACTTATGTAAAACAGTAACACCAAGTTATATTCCATTGTAACATTAACACAAGTTAATAAATGCTTTATAAATTTTGTTTGCTAATTTCAACATTAACTAGTACATTTTTAAGTTGTTCATTTTAAATGTTAATTTTCCATTTATCTGTTAACTTGTGCTAATGCATTATGAACAGACATGAATAGGGTACAGACAGCATGTGGAGACTAGACTTATACTGTATAATGACAATGGATGGTCTCAGTGTCTGCTCCAGTGCAGACAACCCAGAAAAACTATCGGTAAAAATCGGTATGGATTTTTATCATATAATTAAATCAGACAAAGAGTAAGAATGTCACATGCAGAAATAATTTGGGGTATTTTTTTGGGGGTTTTTTTTGTGCCAAAACTCGTTACAATATAATGCGCATCATTGCTGCATTTATAAGAAGGCACTTCTAATTTTGAATGGCTGAGAGTTTAGAATAATTAATCTGCCAGGATAACATTACATTACATTATATTTTCTGTATGGGGAAAAATCAATACCTGTAGCGGATGCAGTTTAAGGCACAGGATGTCCTCGTCGCTGCTGCACACCTGAGCAAACTCCACCAGTGGGTCTTGAATCTTGCGAGCCACTGACACAGCCTGGCGAAGAAGTGGAGGGTAGTCCCTGAAGTCCGCCTGCGAAAGAGAAATAACACACGGTCAACGGATTCTCTGATTTTAATTTCATGATGATTGAAATTCACTTATGATGGAAATTTAAATTGGAACACAAAACGCAGACGTGCAAAATCATTAACATGCGACAAAGTTAGGATCTCACTCTGACTGTTTTGAAATATAATGTAAGGCAGTTGTTTAAATCTATAAGTAGTCTTCTAATGATCATTTCAGAGTTACTTAGGGTACATGGCCAGACTTAGCAAATTCTGACCACTAATAATTATTTATGCTGAAGTGTGTTTGTATATGACAGACAGCTGCTTGTAGCTTTGTTGTGTTGCAGGAGCCTTGAATAAAACTACATGAGAAGCTTTGTTATTACCTCAGACTTTCTGCTATTCATATACAGTGTTGCTAACTCGTTGTCGACCAGCTCGACTCCCACAGCGGGCAAAGACGAGTCTTGCTCCAACTCACTGACGGTACGTTTGATGTCCTCTATCAGCATGTGAGCATCACTGTGAAGGATGAGAAAATAGATACTTACACACTACTGATCACTGAAAGTAGCAATGCCACTTGGACTGAATTCTGCACATTTAACTGAAACACACAAGTACAGGGCAATAATTCTTGTATTAATCTTCTGAAGAAAAAAAAGCAAGAAGCAATACCGATTTTCACCAGCAACAGCCACAACATGGGGTTTCTTACTAAGAAGAAACTTCTTCAGGTTTTCAATATCTTGAAGCTGTTGAGGGATAATATTGTTGAATTAAATGTAATATTGATTACCCAAAAACAAGTAAAGGATGACAATCACTTTTGGAGAGCCTCACCTTTTTCTCTCGTTCCTCTTCCTTCCATGCATTCCTCCTTTTTAAGAAGTAAGGAAGCCTGAGGAAGTCCACAACCTCCCCTTCACCATTGATCAAAGCACAGAACACAGGAGTGTCTCTGTGAAAACACACATGCACCAATATGTAAAAAACTTTAAATATACTAAAATTTGATTATGCTCACAAACATGACAGCCGAGATATTAGTGACACGACCACACAAGGACTTTCTTTCTTAAACTAATAAATACGAGTGATGAGTACCTGCCAGAAGCAAAGGCCACTCCCAAGACACGGATGCCTTTGCTTTGAGAATCATCCATCAGATCATCATCTTCCTCCACCTGCTGGTCTGGTCTATATGGAGCCACCTTCAGCCAGTTATACAGTTTCCTGCAGCATGACTAAATCACCAAGCAGAAAGATCATGTTAGAAAATGTCTCTAAATTTAATTGGCTCAAAACAAAAAAGTAGTGGAGATCTATTATTACTTCATATTACCCCAGTAAAACAGCCAACAGTGGTTCCATATTGAGATTTGGTAAATAATAATGTCCCCATTTGATCAAATAGGTAAATTGTGGGACATCTTAAACATGTTTAAAGCGGTCCATACTGACCTTGATGATATTTTCCTTGGCCTCAGCAACAAGTTTATTCTTCAGCTCCTTGGCCATCTGGGGATAAAGGAACTGCTGGAGGGAACGCTCGATGGCAAGTGTTCTCTGTTTATTCCACTCCTGCACCTGGTGGCTGAACTCATCTCTATAGTAGAACTGCTTTATCTCATCAAAGTATGTCTGGTCACCACCATAGCTAAAACAGAATAACCAAAAAAATAAGTTATTGGATTAAAACACTACATTAAAATAGACTGCTAAATTAAGCTAGTCTTAAAAATTGTGAAAAGAAGTGTGTAGGATGTAGTAGGTTTAGGTTTTACCCTTTAACTCCAACCAAATCAATGCTGATGTCTATAGAGAGGAGTCCCTCATCTTCTGCCATGCACATCTTCAGGAACTGGTCTCCATTTAGCTCTTTAACTGCCTTGTTCTTCAAGTACTTGAAGGAATATGCATAGTGTGCCTCATCTACATCCTGAAAAACAGGGGAAAGAACTTAAATCTCTCAACAAAAGCAATGCGCAGTTTAATTAATGTAAAATTTTAAACAATTTCACAAAAGCAAAAGTTTATAAAATATATATATATATAAATAAACACAAAAAAACCTCCTCAAATACCAGTTACCACCGTATATATATATATATATACATACACACACACACATACATACATATATATACACACACATATACATACATACATACATACACACACACACACACATATATACATACATACATACATACACACACACACACACACACACACACACACACACACACATATATATATATATATAAAACCAGTTCCATAAGTTTCATGTTAAATTTTACCCCAAGATAACCCCAAGCATTGAAACTGTTAAAACACTTGGCAATTATAAACAAAAATCAGGTCTGGTCATCATCCAGGTGACCTCTATTATCTCTTACCTTCTTGCCCTTCTTAGTGGGCTTGATGTTTATCTTTGCCCTTTCCTGGAAGGTCTGTCTCAATACATGTCTGACCAGAGGTTCACGAGCAATTTGCATAGCGACCATGTAGCGTGTGCCTTCGAGAACAGTTTCTGGTGTGCTAAACTGGCTGTAAAGATCAAAATGAATATGCATTACCTTGCCATTGCAAGCAACCTTGGACCACTAGAATGAAAAAAAACATTATACGTTTTGTAAGCCAAGAGACCTTCTAGATTTAGTTTGGAAACTACCTGCAAACATAGTCCTTGGCCAGCTCCAATGGCTCTGCAGGGAACTGCTCCGTCTCGTGTCGCTGGTAACTGTCACGCAGGTTTTCACCAAACTGCTCAGGAGTAAGACCAAACTTTTTGGCTAGTCCATCTGTAAAAAAAGGTAAAGAATAACCGGAAATAACCGGAGAGAATAATTTGCCTTTGTTTAGCATGCACTTTACTTCAAAAGGCTAAACAATGCCAATTCAACAGAGAATGTCTTTGAAATATCACAGCACCCATAAAACTAAACTAAACTAATTTAGAGCTCCCCAAACATCTCTTGGCAATCCTCAAAAAAATTAAAATAAATAAATAAAAGATTTAATACGATCCCGCACCAAGTCCTGTTGCCTGGCAGATGCTGTACATATCTCTACGTGAGGCTTGCTTTAGATCTGGTCCCTTTTGCTCCTCCTCCTCTTCCTCCTCCTCTTCAATCTCAGCTTCTTCACCTGGTATAACCGACAGACAGTTTTACACTTGCATCCGATCACATATTCTTCTCAGTAAGTCAATCCTTCATAACATAGCTGTACCATCTTCCTCTGACACTTCCTTGATCTTCTTCAGTTTTTTCTTGGTGACTTTGGCTGAATTCTGCATTCTGGGAATATCTCGTCCATAATAGAGCAAGAAGTGGTTGTACACATCACTCAGCTCTTCCATAGACTGGACGTCTTTTAGCCTGCCATTTAAAAAGTGCATTGTCAAAAATAATCTGTAAAAATTAATTCATAAAATTTTTTCACTCCATATGTACTTAATCGGCTTACCTTTCCATGTCAGCAGTGTCCAGTGGACGAATAGCATCAGCCAGTGGCTTATCAGGGTCAGCAGAGATCTGTTCAAACTGATACGACTGCATTCTCTGAAAAAGCCGGGTTAGGTTCTGCTTACGAGTCCTCAGCTGAGTCCACTGAGGAAAAACACAACAGTCAAAACAATATTTATTTAAACATCACAAACAATAAACAGTCAAGCAAAAAAAAGGGCTTCAAATACAACATTACCTTCTCATCCCACTGCCACACCTTCCACAGATCATTAATGTTAAGCTCTGGTTCCACATATTCCTTCCTGTAGAAAGCAATAAAGGGAACCTGCAAGATGGAAAAAGAGAGGGACAGGTATCAATCCAAAGCTCATTTCAGAGCCTAAATTTACTTGTCCAATTACAATAACCACTGGAACAAAGGAAATGTCTGGAATGTGGATACATGGAAAACCTGATTTACTGACATTTTTAAGGAGTATTAAGCTAAATTAGCATTTACAAGAAAAAGGTTATATATAAATCCAAAACTGTAATTATAAAATTAGAACTTTGCATTTAATACACTCCTTAATAATAGGCTATATCATGTTGCTTGTATCATTCGGGTTATATGTGTATCATTATACACAAACAATTGAAAATATTTTTCCAAATACTGATTTGTTTAGCTATTTTCCTCTTCTTTAGAAACGGTACCTCAAAGTGTTGGTTCCTCATAAAGTTAAGGGCCTCTTTGATCTTCGCAATGGTACTGGGGCCTCTCCTGCTAAAGTTAGTGGTTCCACGGTCCAGGTAATCTGTGCTCTCCTAGAATGTAATCGAGAAGGTTATCTTTGCCATTATCTTCGATTATGAAATATAAACAAACACAGAAATGCAAAAAGCTTCAAAATACCTGCATGGATATAGTAGGTGTGGAAAAAGCATTTCTGTATATCCATTCAGCTTCTTCCTCCAGTTCATCATCCTCAGCAGGCTTCACAGGTATAGAGCGCAACTGAAGACAACAGCAAAAAAGTTGAGTTTAGACAATGTCTGATGACTCCAACTCAAAAAGGCGTTATATTTAAAATAGTTACAATTAATGTTTATTATTTATTTCCTTAATACTGCATTTTTATACCTCCCGACTTTAATAAGGTTAAGAATAAATGTTTACAGGTCTCTTTTGCAAGTATGAATCAAATCTCTTTATTAGAAATAATTATTAATTCTAATTATTTATAATTATTAATTAAATGAATCTTTATTAGATGTTTATGAGCTGAATTAGATGTTTGAGACAAACATCAAATTACTCCGATCTATCGAGTACTTTGCTGATGCTGGGTGGTAAAGTGGATTTAACGCGACTGTAAAACCCCACCTGAAACCTCTCAGGCATATCTGTGGAACGTATTTCGTTGTCTTGATCGGTCATGTGGCTGCTCTCCAGCTCGCTTGGCTCATAGAGCTCGAAGATGCTGCGACGGCCCACTCTCCGCTTTGTCTGCTTCTTTGGTCGGTCCCATGATTCATCATCCTGATCCTCCTCTTCCTCCTCAGCATGATCATATGCCTCAGGGTCAAACTCAGCAAAGTCAAAGTCACCACCAAAAATTTCTTGGGCCTCTTGTAAAGCACTACAAGCCAAAAAAGGACAAATGTCAACTTTCAGAACACTGATATGAAATGCACACAAAACAAATCTGCATTTAAAAAAAAAAAAAAAAACAAAAAAATTTTTACTGACGTAGAGGGGAGAATGATTACTCACGCATCTGTATATCCAGTAAACTTCTTTCCCTTCTTTTTGGTGATGGGCTGTCCATCATCATCCACAATGAAATCATCTATGTCTGGTACAGATCAAAGCAACATAAACTCCGTAAATAAAGATCACGAACAGCATAAATGTCATTATGGCATTCAATCACAAACACCACACACTGCTTCATGAAAATTAACCTGATTCCTCTCCCTCTTCTTCCTCTTCATCATCCCCTGGGTGCAATGCTTCTCCACCTTCCCCCATTTCGTCCCCTTCTCCATCACCATCCCTGGTAAAGATCTCATCTGCAATCTGGTCTTTTTCATCATCTTCACCATCATCATCCATCGTCCTCACACGCGAGTACTTCTTTTTCTGCAAAGATAAAGATTTCAGTTTTATGTCTACAGTGAAAACTGTATTAGTAGCAGACAGCATGTGTGTTGTCAATCTAAGAGCATGGAACTGTGAAGAAATGCATACACACCACATACAAATACAAACACTAATAATGATTAAATACCATAACTTTAACTTCACATGCCATATCATGTTTATGAATAAAGTATTCTTCTATAAACAGCAGGAACATACAGTTTCTGTGAACTCACCCTCTTCACTTTAACCCCCAAGTTTTCTTCAATAAGGTCCAGATCATCATCATCCAGAAGGTCATCATAATCTGGAAAAAATGTGCACAAGCTTCCATCAATGAGTTCATTTTAACATACACAGTGCAAAAACTATTAATCATATTTACATGTGTTCTGTTGATGGTGACCAAACAATATTTTCTCATAAATATGCGAATTAGTTATTTAGCTCCTAAACTTTGGAAGTGTCTTCCAGACAGTGTTCAGGGCTCAGACACGCACTCCAAGTTTAAGATCAGATTAAAGAGCATCTTTATAGCAAGGCCTACACATAAAAACTGTGGATCAAACACATTATCAACTTGTGCTTGTTAATATGAACAGCAGCTACGGAAATTTCTCCACTCTGCTTCTCCGAGGCATACTGAGGTTGTGGCAGCTCCAGTTGTGTCCCACCTCATGAAGATTATGGACCTTTAAATTGTAGACGTCCACCCCACAAACATCCCAAACCATCTAGAGACGTACCAGCGCCATTTGGATCCCACTTCATGTAGAGTTTTGACATTGGACTTCTTTCAACATTTAAAGGGTCTGGTATGGAGATGCCCAAAAGGGAGTTTATCTATTTAATTTCTAAACACCAACAAATATATTTTAACGCTCACCACGCTTCCTGCGACGATGCCGGACCTCCTCTCCAGAATCACTATCCCCTCCTCCGCTCCTATTCTCCTCCTCCTCTTCCTCCTCCATATTATCATCATCGATAAGTCCTCTCAGGTTCCCATGTTCATCTTGATCTTCTGTGTTCTCTTCTTCTTCTTTTTGTACAAATGCATAAATAAAAACACAACAACAATTAAACTTCAAACTGACTTGCGTGGAACGACCACGCATACGGTTTGATTGACTATGCACAAGCCCCAGGCTCTACATGTAAACAGACTTGTACCAATGTGCTATTCTACGTCTTCTGAACTCTTACCGTCATCATCATCTTCCATAAATCTCTGAGTTTTCTTGGGCTTCAGATCTTTCTCCTCAAACTCCTCCTCAGACTCCTCTGCCTCGCTGTCGATGAAGTCTGACATGTCTACAAGGGCTGTTGGGAAAATTTGCATACAAATACTTTCAAATCACTGGATTTTAAAACAAGCTTAAAGCATGTAAAAATTCTTAGATGCTTTTGACCCAGCAGGACAAAGCAGTTACAGTGCTGGAAGCAATCACTTCACAGTTGGTTTACGTAAAATAACAAATCTATACCAGGACACATAAGATTCAGTGATTAACATTTAAACAGCAGCCAAATAACTAAACAGATCAGAAGCTCTGAAAATACCCGTAACAGTTACCAGTATAAACACATGATATATTTGATATCAACAGAAAGCAAATCTGATCAGTGCGTCCGAGTGATAGGGACACCGTTTAACTAGCAAGCGAGGGTTGTTAATAATAATCTAGGACATTTTCACACAAAAAAACATTAGTGCAAAAGAGTTTTCGTTCTCAATCCTCATTTTTTGACCAAACATTGCAAAGATCGTGTTGCTTGACGCAGACGCGGTACTAACAGCACAAATATTTTACAAACCACTTAACCTGCACTGACATTAGCCAGAATCAGTTTTCCGAAATATTACAAAAGATATATAATTGTAATACTATTAACACTATCCACGTGGTTTCAAAGAAATAAATTATATTTATCGCTCGACCAGCGATGACCCCAAGTAGAGATTTTCCTGCGCAGTGCAACAGTCGAGGAAATGTTAGCATGTGCTAGCAAGAAAACAAGGCCTTCAACAACACTTAGAGCCAAGCAAAGTCATACAAACATGGATATTACCATTTAGTATAAACCACTTATGTTTGGGATTTGGTGATTTTTAAATGTATTTCGATAGCGTACTTACGCTTTCGCTTACGCTTAAAAACCTGAAAATTATCTTAAGGGCAAAAAGGAACAGAGCGCTTCGCGCAGCTAACAACAAAAATGGCAGACCAAACGCTGTGGGATTTTACTTCCGCTCTTGAATATGTAACATCCGGGCCACTCAGACAACTAGCTAAAAGCGACGTTAGATTTATTTATTGATTCACTGATTGATGATCGGGTCACAAAATGGAAACTCGAATTAATATAAAGAAATGATAACGAAATTGACTAAATGGTGTGGTAAAGACAATCTCCAGTGCGATATGAAATCAACAAAAAATAAATCACCATTAAGCTAAACCATGTCAACGGCGCCGCCATCTTGGAGAGGGCAAACAAGGGTTTCTTTTTTAACAGACATAATGGGGAAAATGACTAAATAATTAATAATACTACCAGTTTACATTTAATAATGTAAGTAAATATGTTACTTTAAGCAAAAAAATAAGTTCAAGTTTATATACAAAGATTATATACAAATTGCATAAAGTGTATTATTCCGCATTATGGTTTAATACAGTGTGGGTGGTAGATTTTTAACATTATTAGTTTACCCACATCAGTATATGTGATGGTAAAAGCCACTGCATCAATGAAGGCATCCTAACTAACTCCATCACACTGTGGTATGGCAACTCCACTTTGTGAATAGAAAGCCCTGCAAAGGGGGGGTCAAAACCACCTCATAAATTACTGCCACACATCTACTTGGCATTAAGCACCTTTACCACGGCAGATGTCTCTGCAGAGCAGGCAACGACACCAGGGACTCCTTACATCCCAGTCACAACTTTCATTTCATTTTTTTTTTTTCATTTCATCTTCTCCCGCTTATCCGTAATTCAGGTCGCGGGGGCAGCAGTCTAAGCAGATTCCCCAGACACTTCTCCGTGTCCAGGGATCAGGCTGTCAAGGCCCCCGCCTTCGACTGCTGCCCAATCCTCTCAGCACCGGTCCCTTACGGTCCCTCCTGGAGGTGGTGAGCCCACGGGAAGGCGGCCCCACGTCGCTCCGACGTCACGGTCCTTGATTTATTGTTCTCGTAAGGGTCCCCTGGAGCATAGAGGGTTAAGGGCCTTGCTCAAGGGCCCAAGAGTGGCAGTTTGGCGATACCGGGGCTTGAACCCCCGACCTTCCGATCGGTAACCCAGCGCCTTAACCGCTGGAGCCTCCACTCCCCCCGCTGGAGCCACCACTCCCCCAGTCACAACTGTTTAACCTTATTCCATTAAGAAGAAGATATAGGACCATATGCCCAGAAATTATACTTTCAGGGCCAACTTTTTTTCATCTACCATCACCCTACTGAACTCTACACTGATGGCTCACTATGCTTTACTGAGTTTACTGCCAGTAATCACCATCCAGTTCCATGAAGCGTAACCTCGCACTGAAACGTCTCTTCTACATATCTATATATCATCTGTATATACACCATGTGTAATATACATATCTATCTATCTATCTATCTATCTGTCTGTCTGTCTGTCTGACTGACTACTCCAGACCACAAGGAGGCGCGCCGTGTCACAGCAGCCGCATTGTCGCCCCTTTCCCGTGATGACGTTGCTCTTGCTCGGGAATTAGTGCTCTATGGAAGTTAAAGCAATGGCAGAACATTTGATTGCCGTGGCGCTTTTGTGGCTCTCGGTTTTGTTGTGTTGTGCCTGCACCCTTGGATCAGAAATCAGTTTTGTCACGTGCGGCTCGGTGGTGAAGCTGTTGAACGTTAAGCACAACGTCCGGCTTCATTCTCACGACGTGCGCTACGGCTCCGGTGAGTCGCGTCTGCGCGTAAAGTGCACGCGCTTCATTTTAATACGTGTATAAACTTGTTGTACGACGTGCATTGCTTTGGGACGCAACCGCTCACAAAGTATCTTACAGTGTGGGCGATGTTTGGTTTATAATGGCGCTCAATTCTGATCTGTCAGAAAGTGCTTCAGTTTGCAATCGCAAGTAGTTCCGGCTGTAAGACATATCACAACCTTCGATTAATGCGCTGTTAGCTAAGTGTGCACGATCTATAGATCTTTAGGTGTGTAAGAGTACACACAATTCCCGGTTCGGTACATACCGCGGTTTTTAAGCAACAGTTCGGTACAGTTAGGGGGAAAGAAATGCAAAGTTGCTTGTTATTTTTTTTATTAATGCAGTTTAATATTGTTATTAACATGAAAACAATTATAAATAAAATAGCTGTTTGGTTAAATAATATTTAAAATAATATTGAATAATGATTTATAATATTCTTGAAGCTGGACGCAAAAGAATCCATATCGCTAGACTGTCGTGGATAAACGGAAGTGGCTACAATTTCGCGCATGTGCAAGAAAAAAATCATTAATAAAAATTGTTTTAGTTTTAAAACTCTTAGTTTTTTTCTTGCACATGCGCGAACCTAACTCTGTTTTTTTTCTATACGCTTGGCATTGTTGTGCATGTTTTTAAGTTTAAAAACATTAAAAACAAAAACATTGACAACAAACTCGCGGTACGCCACTTAATATGTTGCCATGGGAACAGGCACCAAACCTAAAGCCCTGTAGCGAAATATTTTGGTATTATTACGATATATAATACCCGAATACGATATATAATACCCTATAATGCTCATGAACAATATACAAACAGTAATAAAACCAACAACAAATGGTAGACAATGACAATAAAACAAGAAATTAAAAAAAGAAAAATTGACACTTTATTTAAGTCATTTAAGATAGAGAAAGAGTTACAAACAAGGTTTTTAAAGCTTTTTTTTTTTTTTCTGGAAAGAATAACAGGTTTTAAATCAATAAAATTCTCAAGTTTTACCGGGGCGTCACAAAACGAGCAACTGGAGGAAACATCCTGTAATGATTTGCAGTAGGAACTTATGATTTATTTTGTTAGAAATCTCCTTTACTTTGTCGGTTAATAAATATGCGGAAGCATCCATATAATCCTATTGTTATTTTTATCTATAGACTATTTCCCGGAAGTAAACAATAACAAGCGCGCTATGACGATCACAGCAACTGCGCATGTCTATTTATTTATTTATTTATTTATTTATTTATTTATTTATTTATTTATTTATTTATTTTTAGCTTTTATACATTTCTTAACTAATCTTTATAGCTAGACTTAAAAGGTAAGTGTTAGTACGGGTACTTTTTAAGTTTAGCTAAAACAGAACAGTTAATATATTTATAAAAGCTAAAAATAGATGATAACGTGAAATTAAAATTAGACAATTAGGCAACAACGTTCAACTCGGAACGTTTACCTGAAGTGTCCATGCCTATATTATTTCCGGGTTTTGAGCGAGTAGTCTCCACGATAGAAGGTGTGAAGAGTTCTTGTAGTCTGGATGATTCCAGTGACTTCCTTGGGAGAAACATCACGGCGAGTTGGTAATCCAATGTGTATGGATGATGTCCAGCTATATAGCTGTATATAGAAGTCTTTTGTTGTTGTTTCGTTTCTATGGCAACCAGGGACGTCTAAACTGTATGTGACGTCACGAATATATATATCTTTTGTTGTTGTTTCGTTTTTATGGCAACCAGGGAATCACTGTATGTGACGTCACGAATATATATATATATATATATATATATATATATATATATATATATATATATATATATATATATATATATATAACAAAAGACTTCTATATACAGCTATATAGCTGGACATCATGTCGATGTCCTAGGGGGTTGGCAAAAAACGTCGAGATAACCGATGATCGAGATAAACGAAAATCAATATGGCATTACAATATGAAATTTCTTTATGTACATGATGTGCGTTAATAAATAAGAATGTACATGCACGTGTTTTTGGAGGGTTTTTTACACAACAGCGTTGCCGCGATTTGTTTGATGAAGGCATGCTATAAAAATACATACAGTACATGTTTGTTAACTGTCAGGAATCCACCTGCCACACCCCCTTCGGCCCCCTTCGGCGTGTCAGGCCGCTTTCTCTGAAACTCCCGGCTTCAATCCCGCACATATGGTGCTCGTTTATCACTCATCACCAGCTCCTATTTAAACTTCCACACTCTCACTGTCCGTTATTGTTGGTATTTGTTGGTTCACGGCGGTCGTTGTTATCGCTCATGCGTATCCCGGTACGTGTCTTCCCACCGGCACTCTCACACCGGCTGCTCTTTTCTTCCCAAAGCGCATCGCGGATTCAATTTTAAAAGTCATTCTGGATGTTGAAATTTCTCCTTGATAGCAAAGTGAAATGTGTATTTTAATTAGTAAATATTAGAGCAATAAACATGTTTTTTTTTATTAAAACACTGAACCTGTTTTCCTCAGAGATACAGTATTTTAAATGAAGAGAATTTGTTCTTAGCTGCTTTTCCCCCCTCCAGTTGTCTAACCTGAACCTCTTGTGGATCTTGTGTGTCTCAGGTAGCGGCCAGCAGTCGGTAACTGGAGTGACCACAGTGGAAGACAGCAACAGTTACTGGAGTGTGCGTGGCACCAGTGGTATAGGTTGTCATCGAGGGACTCCAGTCAGATGTGGCCAGAATATTAGGCTCACACACACGAACACGGGCCGAAATCTGCACAGTCACTACTTTGCATCTCCACTGTCGTCCAACCAGGTCTACAAGCACTGCAGGCATTTTACTACTTTCAATACATACAGACTAATTCAACATCTAATTACATGCACGTGTAATTGCTTCACATAAAGAGATTATAAATGTGTTATAAGTGTAATCAGGCACGTGGCAAACATTTCTGTGTGATTATGTTTACTGAAAAGGAGTTTTTGGAAGAAGGTTTTAACAGCAGCAGCATTTCATGACAATAAGGTTTTTGGTGATTCAAGAATAATCAAGACATAACCTCAAAAAAGGTCAAGAGATTGTCATGTAAGAATGAACATCTAGGCTACTTTCTAGTAAATTTATAGAGTAACCCTATAAAAAGCAAGGTCGTAAACATCCAGCATAGTTGATCACATTTTAAGGGGTTTTAGACTGTTTTCAGCTGTGTCTTAGTCTATTAGAGGTCCTGCAATCCATTAAACAGAACCTGAAGATCTAAAAATGTAATAGGGTACAATTTGATATCTGTACTTTTTTCACTGTTACTTCACTAATCACTTTCATACCACAATCCCAATCTTTACAATATTGATTGACTTAGAATACTTATGCTATAAAAAAAAATACTACCCTGGAAACCCTTTCATTTGTTGCAAATTGTTGTCATATAGCCAAAAGCTCATTCCTCCACTGCTTTATTCTGTTTACCAAAATATTGTGTAGCCTAATAGTGCTGTTTAAAACATCTGTCTGAAGACTTAGTCGTATTTATGGGGGGGAAAAAAAATCTGGCCGAAATATGTAATTGCTAAATTGTTGCTTGATTTTTGTTTCTTGACTATTTAGGAAGTCAGTGCATTTGGAGAAGATGGTGAAGGTGACCATTTGGATGAGTGGACTGTGCTCTGTGGGGGTTCGGTTTGGCAGCGTGATGAGTCGGTGCGTTTCCAGCACACTGCCACTGAAGCGTTACTGTCAGTGACTGGGGAGCAGTACGGCAGACCCATCCACGGCCAGAGAGAAGTGCACGCGATGACCAGCAGCAGCCAGCACAGCTACTGGAAAGCCATGGAGGGCATTTTTATGAAACCCAGTGAAACGGGACACAAAGACTTCAGTAGTTCAATACACACTGAGTTCTGACTGCTTTGACTCCAACAGTCTGTCTGACAGCACAGTTCATCCTTCACATTTTGTTCTGTCATTTTTGTTGCAAGAAAATCTCAGCAAAAGGATTTAATGCTTAGAATGGAAGAAATCGCATTAATCCGACTGCACGATGAAATGGTGACACTTCAAACAAAATCCTTTTCCATGAAGACAATTAAATTCATCCTTATTGAACATGGCGAAATAAGGAAAGGGTTTATCCACAGCAGTATTTATGGTTAGCACAGCGTGAAGTACCTTGGAAATGAACGTATTTGCCATGTATACAGTTGAGGGCAAAAGTTTGCATACCATAAGACACAGTGGATATTATTATATTTATTTTCTCTTTATCACAACTTCATTTTCTTATGATCTTGACATAACGAACATTGTTTCCTCGTAATCAGTACTTCATCTTGCTGTGTATTCAGCATGAGCCTGTTCTAAAGGCAGCATCATCGCAGCATAATGGATGTCCGCATTTGCGATTACTTTGTTTCGACACTTTAGACTTTATCGCCAAAGACAACGCCGGACCCCTCTCTCCCAGTGCAGAGATAAAATCCATATTTGATGCGTGAAATGAGTAACTTTAAAAGAGATTTCAGACACCAAAGCGTACTCCATTATATACACCAGAAATATTCACAAGGCATGAGATTTTCTCGTGATGTAACGATACAAGTCAATGAGAAAACAAGTTTTTTTTTTTTATGTTGAGATCATGAAAAAGAAGTGATGGCGAGAAAACAATAAGGAAAAAAAATTATTATAATGCATAGACTCTGTACCCTTCACATAATTTTTTTTGGTAGATAATTTATAAAACAAACATACAAAAACCATGTTTGGGGGATACAAACATTTGCACACAACTGCATATATCCTCCCATTTAAAACTTTAGCATGTTTTTCCTGTTATTCTTATATTTTCCTTCATAACTTTCATCTCTCACACAAGAAACACTGCAGTATAGCTGCCTTATTGTGTATTATTACAGTAGTATTTATTTGATTGTGAACTCTGTTGCTCAGTGTTTAAATGATTTCCCCTCTAGTATTCTTTGAGCTGTCTACATAATGATCTTTATGCTTTTATTTATTTGGCTACCAGTTTGTCCACTGCACACTATTCAGTATTATTGAGTTGACATGATGAGGAGAAAAAAGCTAATTAAGCACATTGAGATAAATAGGTAAACAATGGACAGGTGATAGATTGAACATGTTTCAGAGCTTTTTTTGTCCAATTGCTGGCCGTATTTTCGATTCAGCTTCAGATTGCATACATTTGAGCCCATAAAAAACCTTAGAGAAGCAAGTAAAAAGCAAGACAGCATTGTTTTGCATCCATCACACAATGCTTAGTATTGGATCAATTGCACTTCCCCCTTCAAACAGATTAGATTCTGCATATGTGAACACGTGACATAACGTTACAACTTTCAGATATGCATTTTGTTACTATAAGGTAATTTTACAGGCAAAAACACTAATGGTGTTACCATCCTGGATTTGGCTGAGCTGAGACGCTTCAGTTTTGTTCCTTTTTCTCTCTTCTTCTTTAAGTACTTTTTTTTTATTTTTTATAAATAATGTCTTACTCAACAGGCTACTTGGCTGAGTGGCCATATTCACAATCTCTGTTATTAAAGGTTCCAAGTGTCCCAAGATTTTCAGATATACAGTTCAGATTTCTTTCATGTTGTCATGTGAATGTATGCTAATTAGCCACATTGTGTCAAAGCATTTTTTTCTAAATTTTTGTACCAATTTGTTTTACATTTATAGCACCTTCTCCGAAAGTGCCAATCATTCTGAAGCTGACTGTAATTAGACGAACTACAGTTTGTAATACATATTGCTGGATTTACACATGGTGCTATCAAGACCTGATTTTAAGACAGTTTTGAAATAAAGCTCGTTGAATTTAAACGTTTTCTGTGCCATGCGTGTAAATGAGGGGGTGTGTGTGTGCGTGCGTGTATGTGTGTAGTGGTGCGGATTTAAGGCGGGGAAGGTGGATGAGTTTAAATACCTGGAGTAAACTGCAAAGTAATGGAGAGTGTGTTAGAGAAATTGAGAAAAGGTTGCTGACAGGGTGGAGTGGGTGAGGTGGCAGAGATGAAGATGCTGCGATTTTCATTAGGAGTAACGAGGATGGTCAGGATTAGAAAGGAGTTCATTAGAGGGACCACGCAGGTAGGACGTTTTGGAGAGAAAAGAGGAATTGAGACGGTTTGTACATGTTCACAGGAGGGACATGTGGTATATCAGTAGAAGAATCCTGTGGATGGAGCCGCCAGGCAGAAGGAAAGAGGAAGGCCAAGGAGGAGTTTATGGATGTGGTAAAGGAAGACATGCAGGTGGTTGATTTGAAATAGGGAGATATAGAGGACAGAGATATGGAGATGGATGATCCACTGTGGCGCCCCCTAATGGGAGCAGCTGAAAGAAGAATTTAAATTTTGTTTATAAAATGTCAGTTTACAATCACATGTTTTAAGCAGAGCCACGAGAACTACTCTGTGTGATACAGCAATCACGTGAATCACAATGTCTAAAGATGAGAGGACACCAGTACCAACCTAAAAATATGTGCATTTTAATCATGCATGTTCAAGGATATTATATTTACTTAAAATTATATTTACTATGTAAAATGCTTTTTTAAAGCAGACCGGAGAGTGAAAAGGGATAGTAGATGGGGAAAAAAAAAAAAATCAAACTGAAACATGGATTACTTTATTCTGATTTATGTTCTTAAACCTTTTACACTAGTGGAAATGTCCCATTGAATTCTATATATTATATCTCAGAATTACGTTTAAACAATCTTTTTCAGTTTTGTCAGGTCTGTACTTTGAAGCATAAGGTTAAAGATGATTAAGATTAACTGACTGTCTTGATCACTCTCAATTAAGTGTAAACATGTGCAATTTCAAGCAAAAGAAGCAGTAAATATATCACAATGAATAATTTCTCAGTTTACATGTAGTGATTAAAACATCTGACAAAGTGATTTATTAATACCAATTTAGCAGTCTGGAAAACATTTCTCCATAACCTCTCCTATTTTTTTTTTTTAATAGATATTCTTAAAAATTTATTAATTCTTGGAGTGGTTGTCTTCTTTGTTCGAGTTTTTTCTGCCTTCGGTTTACATTTTTTCCTGCTCAATTTCCTTCGGCTGGTCCATCTCCTTTTTCTTTTCAGCTCTCATGGCAGCTCCCACTTCATCAATTGCAGTCTTAATCCTAAAAAAAGGTAAAGAAAGCACTTTAAAGGTTGTGATATGTTAAAAGTTTGATGAAATGTTACATGTTTATTGTAAAGCCCAAACTTGAACCTACTTTCCTTTATGTAGAAAAGCATTTACTGTGCATTGCGATGTGCAAATTGCTGCTATGCACAATCATACCCGGTTCGTAAATTTCCCCCTGCTATCTGTCTTGACTATGCTCATTACAACAATAACACTGACAAGGGAGAGTGAGTGTGTGTGTGTGCATCAGATATAGCAGTGGATTTTTATATGAGATGAACTGAATTAGAAACAATATCATGCCACTGATGACTGGTGACAAAGGTAACTGGAAATATAAATTTGTACATTATAGACAATAATCAGTGTGTGTGGGGAAAAAAGGCTCAGCGATTACGGTTACAGTACGAGTGCTGAAATCACCACAGGACAGTCATAATGATTACTGCAAAAGTTCATACACTGTATTCACACTAACAAGCAACAAAACACTCTTTATCATTCCATTTTTTCCTACTACTGGTTGCCATAGTAACTTTTATGTATGCAAAGCATAAAAGCTACCCACTGGTAGTCAACTTTGTTGCTTACCTGATGCCCACATGTAAATAAAAAAGGTGCTCATACTCCTGGAAATCAGCAACACTATTAAAATTTAATGTTCTCTTTGCTGATCTGAGTCTTTAAATGTGTAAAACTTCATTTAAGTTGAAGCAGGAAGTGATGCTGACAAACAAAATACCATGTCAGTGTATCAATACTGTGCTAAAAATGCCCCATAATGTTTAGTCCCTGTTTGTTCTGTGGTGGTTTAAAAGGGAACATTGGGCAGAAATTATAAAACTGTAGAAATCTTGTTGTGTTCAGGTGTGAGTGCAGGTTAAAAGAAACCTTAACCATGTATAGAATCTCTATTTAAGACAATAATCTCAGTTTCAATTATTCCAGATTTAAGATTTTCATTTAACTCGATCTCAAGGCAACTAAAATTAACAATAAGTGTAAATAATTGGTAGTAATAGAGTCTAAAATATGTATATCCAAAATACATATGCACACATTGCAGGAGGACATTACCGTTCCACTGTAACTTTCTCCTCAAGCAGGTTAGAGAAAAGGTACAGATGCTCCATTGCAGACTGATACTGGAAATTCAATAAATACAGTGTGAAAACAGGCAGAATGACATGGGGACATTAAACACATCTACACATACAGCAAAAAAGGGAGATTTCCACCTTTGCGTCGTGCCAGTTAAAGCACTTTACTTTGTAGTACTCAGCAACTTCCTTATATTCCCTGGTTGTGTAGGCATGGCTTTTTCCATGCATAATTCTTTCGACTTCTTCATTGGAGTTTGTGCATTTTGACACTATTTCTCGCATTGATTTTATGACTTGTTCTCTTCCCTATAGAACGAGAAACCACAATAGAATATTCATTTAAAATAAAATAAATAAAAATACGAAATATATAATATTAATAAAAAATATATATAATTATAAAATGGACCAGACCAATGAACCATTATTATTATTATGTATAATATATAATTATGACTATTATTATTGACTGTTGCTTTAAATTTTTCAATAGAAACATCTTCAGTCACTCAGTAACATGACTAACGAATTGTTTTGTCTTAGAAATTTAAAAGAAAAAACCACAAATATGACCTGACCATAATCTTCATGTGTTTTTTGAACATCCCATTCCACATTTAGTCCAAATTTGCTATTATAATAAGATCCACCCTTCTGGGAAGAAGTTTCACTAGATTATGGAGTAAATTTATGCAGATTTGTGCTCATTCAGCCACATGGGTGTTTATAAAGTCAGGTACTAAAGTAGGGTGAGCAGGGCTGTGGTGCAGAGCTCTATCTTGGCCCAATCAAAGTTTTCCACTCCAAACCATGTAATTCATATCTTTATGAAGCATACTTTGTGCAGTGGCTGGTGTCATGCTGGTGACAATTTAAAAGACATCCAAGACAATTGTGTGCCTCCAAATTTGTGGTAACAGTTTGGGGAAGAACCACATATGGCTGAAAAAGTCAGGTGTCTCAATACTTTTGTCTATATAGCATGTACAGTATTATTCATTTAGTAAGTCATTTCACAGATACACCTCAGATTTATATAACTAAAACGCGATTATAAGTATGGAAAAATACATTTTTATAAAAGATTAATGTTGTGGTAAAAAAAGAATGACCTCTGGAGGGGGAAAAAATTACTAACCATATAAAGCATTCAATTCATTTCTATGGTGTTTATTGTAATATTTTATATTTATATTGAATATTTTCATATAACAAAAATCTATTACTATAAAAAAATAAGTTAATGTTAGTTTGTTAGTCTGTTAAATTACCTATACTAACTAGCCAGCTTAACACACACTAGTATTGCAGAATTGAAATGGCAAAAAACACTTGAGATTGTATGTTCTTAGCTACAAATCCTGTCATAACTAGCTAATAGTTGGACAGTTACAGCAGCTTATGTTAACAAATTGTGTAATCAATCACAGGTTACCTGCAGGAGCTCAAACTTTTCCTTCTCAAATCTTTCTCTTTCCTCAGGGGATTTTGCAGACTCTATCTTCCGCTGTAAAGTCACCATTCGAACATCTTTACTCGCCACTATGTCTTTAACCTCCATTACTTGTCTGAGAAACATACCGTATGAGAGAAAAGAAAAGTATGTTTTATATTCGCCAATTTTCATCTTGCAGCCACAAATGATTACAGAGTTCAGCAAAGCTAAAATTACATGAGTCTATGCTTTTCCTTCCACCAGAATGTCTTAGGTTGGGTTTTGCTGATGAAGAGCCGATGCACTAGTCACATGCTCATGCTTGATCTGCAACACAATGCAAGCACGTTAGTGTTATATTGCAATATAATATATGCTATGGTATGTGAAATATTGTGGCCAGAACGTTTCATGCTGATTCGTATATTCGCATCATCGACATGTTTTAAGTAGGGCTTAAATACAGGAACCGAGAAGTAATTTTCAAGACATTTTGTGTTCCTTCAACATTGTGTGTTCATTTGGATATATATCCATTAAATCCAGGTACAAATTTCAGTGTGCAATCAAATCCTATTGGGGGCCTTCTCAGAAAAAAAAAGAATAACAAATTATTGTCTATTTTATTCATTTTACATGAACGGTGGAGCTGGGTGTAGACTCCTGGGTGTAGCCTCCTGACAACATGACTCATTCATTATGTTGTTGATTCATAAGCATACAGTTTTTTGGTCAGACTGGATTTCGACAATCCTCAGAGAATTGCATAAGACTGCATGTATAAAAGCAGAAATACTTGTAAAGGGCAATATTTTGTACATTGTGCAAGGACTGAAATGGAAAACAAATCAGTCTCACCTGTCAAATGCATTTAGAATAACATCAGCAAAATGCAGACCTGTCAACAGAAAATATAGTCAGTGTGGATGCTTTGTAAGAGATAAAAAAAAAAGCATTATTTCTTCTGCTCTGAGTTCAGTTCAGTAAAATCAAAGTAAAGAGTAAATTAAGACACTGAATTACTACTGTATGTTATTTAATAACACCTTAAATATAGTTCATACTAATGATATAGTGCCTGTCAAGAAGAATGTTTTTGAGAGATATGCATGTCCAGTGAATGACTGGAAGCAAGATCTGTGAACATATTAGTCTAAATTTTACATTTTTGGCTTTAACAGAAGAATGTGTGTAAGACAGAGAAGAGGAGAAAAAAATGTTACTAGACTAATTGGAAGTTTAATGGTTTGGGGTTGTTTTGGAGCATGGAAGGTTGGAGACTCTTTGTTGAAAGGAATACTGAATCAACATCACCATACAAAAAGACAATGACCCGAAGCACATGTCCAAGATCTGTAAGCGTTATTAAGAGAGCAAACAGTCGGCTGGAGTGTCATCTATCAATAGAAGGCCTGCCAAGTCACTGCACCTAAATCCTACTGAACTGCTCGGCAATGAACTGGATTACAAGGTCAGAAAACAATCTCCAACTAATGAACAACACCTTTGTCTAAGTAACAAGAAGTGTTAAGTGGTTCCAAACTTTGACAGGCTCTGTACATATGCTGCTTTTATTTATTACATGTGATAAGAAGTCTGTATTTGATACTTTTGAGTAGTTCTCAGTAGACTATATAGGTTGTGACCAATTATTATTAATAGTAACATAAAGTAAAGTAAAGTTCAGGATCCAGGGTTGTGGTGTCAAAGAAGAAGACTTCATTCAGCAAAAAATAAAGCCAGGGAGTTGCATGAAAGTCAACACTCAGTCTTGATATACCCTCTTCAGTGGTATATGTGCAATGCCCAACTTTATTTTTTACTTTACCAACATTCCTTTATCCGCTATCATTTTCCTGGAATGCTCAGGTTCTTTCCCATAAATTATTATGGCTTCCAATTCAATATTTCTTTCTAAAAAAGTAGCATGTAATTCACGTATGGCTGCTTCATGACCCTGTATCCCGGCCACCACTTCAACTCTTAGCTATCGGTTTCCTTTGACAACATTTATTACCCTTGAAAAATCTAAACATTGCTGCTTCAAGTGTGCTGATTCTAATCACACATTAAGCACCTCTTTGAATATAGTGACTTGGCTGTGTACCCCAAATAATATTTCATTCATGATAGAAAAATTTAAACGGTAAAAATAACCATATATTCTGTTGTTTGCGGTTATGTGCAGATTTGTGGATGTACTAAGTAACAACAAATGTGTTAATGAGTGTACATGTGTTTAAAAAAAAATTTTGAATTATGGTTTTAATTGGCCATGAAGCTGCTTTTATAATGCATCCCTGGCAACCCTGAACAGAAATCAGATCTGAGCTCAGAAGGGGTTTTTGGCAAATTGGCAGCAGCGAGGTGTGACAGGAGTGAAAATGGAAAGCTATAACACTCTCTTGGGAAATGAGTGGGATTCAACACAGCAAGCGTTGGTTAAATGAGGAGGACAAGCAAAGTGCAACACGGAGGAAAGAAAAATACAGTATATGGCTAGAAAGAAGTTTGTGGACACCTGACATCACACCTATGTGCTGCTTTCCCAAACTGTTAGTACAAAGTAGAAAACACTCATTTGCATAGAGTGTCCATGAAGACTTGGTGTGCAAAGTTTGGAGAGGAAGAACTCAATGAGCCTGCCTAGAGCACAGATCTCAAACCCAGTGAACAACATTGGGACATCAATAATGCTCTCACAAGCATCTCCGAAATCTAGTGGAAAGCTTTCCTGATGAGAGAAGATTATTACAACAGCAAATATCAACTAAATCTGAAATGAGATGAAAAAGCACATATGGGTGTCATGTGTCTAAATACCAGTGACCATATTGTTCATGCCTATATAGTGGCAGTGGGAGCAGTGGTTAAGTCTCTGGTCTAATTATCATAAAGTTGAGATTAGACTGTTGCATGTTCTATGTGTCTATGTGGCTTTCCAGGTTCTCTGGTTTCCTCCCTCTGCCCCAAAACACACAAAAAGATTTGCAAGCTTAAAATGAACCTGGGTTTTAGGTTTGTAGCTATGTGTGTGTATGTTTGTGTGCTTGTATGAGTCTGTCTAGTCCAGAGGTGCCCAAACCTTTTACTATGAAGGGCCAAAAATCACACTTCATTGAGGGTTGTTGGCCTAAAGTAAATATGCCTTATACCAATATGTATTGTTTTGAAATTAAAGTTGCCATGGTTCCCCTTATTTCAGATTATATTATATTTATGAACAAACAAAGAAACAAGCAAACAAAGACAATTAAATAGATAGACAGCATTACACTGTAATTTGCTACTAATGCAGCTTAACTTTCAAAGTTTTCTAGTTGAGTAAAACTTAAAAATGGTACAATATAAACAATGCTTAACAGCAATCCAGGTTATAAACTAAAAAGCCACAAGCCTGTGATATCAGTAACTTCTAATGAGAGACATGAAGCAGCATCTTATGATTTTTCTTTTTGAAAGTTTTCCCAAAATTGGGCTAATTTGTATTCAGTTATGTTCTTTCATTATGATTTGTATTTCTGCAGCTTAAAAAATAAAACAAAATATGTTGTTAAATGAATATCTTTATCTGTTTCAGCTGAAAGTTTGGAGAAAATAACGGTCCAGATGGCTGTATAAACAGTACAGCAATGTGCTTTTAATATCAATGGCCTATAAACAGAGACTAATCCGAATTAACTTTTGATTTAAATGACGGACATTAAACAAAACTAGATATATAATTACATATTAAAATATAAATAAAGATTTGTATCAGTGCCCCCCTTCTCATATATACACTGCATACTAAATGAACAGTCACCATGGGCATCTCTGGTCTAGATTTACTGTGATAGAATACTAATCTACCATGGTTAAAACAAAAACAAAAGAGGAAGAGGTAATTTTGTCCAGATAATAAAATAAATTTGAAATACACAGCAAAAAACGAGATAATTTATGGTGAACAGCATCGGCTATATATCAATTTTACAATATATCCATTTTACATGTCTATTTGCTAGAGTATAATTTTGCATTAGGAAGGAAAAGTACTGCAGAAAAAAGCTCTATTGATTTATACGCACGAATCCGTCACTTCCGGGTTTTCTCTCCATACAGAGTAAACAGTTTGTATATATAAATTAAACACCAGTAAATCAGTAAACACGGCATCATTACACATACTTGTAATATTTTGCAAAACCTACCAAGGTTTCCTTGAAGTCCGAACTGTAAGGCGTTCACGTGTTTTACGGGGAAAATGAAACGGAAAATGTGTGTGTGTGTGTGTGTGTGTGTGTGTGTGTGTGTGTTTTGTCCAATCACAGAGCAGCACAGAACAGCACGTGATCTCCCCAGACAGTTTCGGTCTTGAAATCTGATTAATCATGCTTACAAAACGATAGATAGATAGATAGATAGATAGATAGATAGATAGATAGATAGATAGATAGATAGATAGATAGATAGATAGATAGATAGATAGATGGATGGATGGATGGATGGATAGATGGATTGATTGATTGATTGATTGATTGATTGATTGATTGATTGATTGATTGATTGAAAAAAAAAATTATAGTACAGGTACACATTAACGAAATGCAGTTTGGCATCTACCAGAGATTATCGATATTTTTATTATCATTGATACAACACCAGAATCAAAAGTATCAACATTTATGAGTGATTTATCTATTCTTCATATAAATGCACATTTTTCTATATACTTATAATCATTACACTTAAACAATTGTTCTGTCTATGAAACACCATAATCATTGTCTGGTATGCTGCTTATGAATATTTACTATTTTTACACAATATAATAGCTTACATTATTTATTTCATACTAAATTTGATCATGTTTTGTCTTACAGTGATTTTAATACTCATATTGCTCTACTAGACCTGCTTAAACAGACTGTTGGAGGTGGTGTAATGCTGTGAGGAATATACTGTGTACTTTGTGACACTTTGTGCCTGAATGCTTGAATGCCACAGCCTATTAGAGTATTGTTGTTGACCATATCATACACATCCCTTCTATTGGCATGAGCAAATCCTAGTCCAATGCGACCAGTGACAATGAGGTCAGTGGTTTTCATTGGTTTTTCCCAATAATAATACAAGACAAATAAAGGAAGAAGAGTCTGAACTGTAGTTTACAATGTGTTTATTTTCACATTCACTGTATAGGGCATTTATTCAGTATATAAATAATATGTTCATATTTTTCTTACGTTTTGTTTTTCCTTATTTAAAAATCATATTGCTATCATTTTACTGTCAATCCATAGCCTGCATGCAAGGTGTACACCGTTGTGCATCCACAATCCCATCTACACTTATTAAAATTAAAATACGGCATATACATAAGAATAAATACATAATACAAATTTCTTCTGAAAGTTTCACTTGGCATGCTAAAAGAGAGGATTCTGGATTGAGAGCAAACTAGATTCAAGAGCCCACTGTCCCCTTAACCAGATACAAAATTACTGAAAGTATAATAAAAACTTAAGAAGAAATAAAAGGATCAATCATTCTTAAGCAACATAAAACCTGTAATAAAGTGTAGTAAACACAATTATTTTAAAAACTTATACAATCAAAAAAGTGGCAAAAGAAGTCTATTACTGAGTATTTGAAACTGAAGACAGTGAGAGAATTCGATTTGGCAGTAATGAGGTGATTATAAATTAATAACTGGGGGCATCTTCATGAATGGTACAAGACAGAAGAATTTCTATCTGTAAGGACAGAACATTGCATATATTTTTACAATTATAATATTAACTGGAAATGATATAATTAAAACATATTTTATTGGTTTTAACAAATTCCTATTAGGTCATTTTACATGCACTTATGATCAATATAATGAAAATTGCACTTTTGCCAGTGCTCACTAGGTGGCATCACTGACCACTTATTGTTCGCATCTCTTAGACAAACCAACTTCTGCAGTCCAATCTAAAAAAGATCTGACTATTCTAAACAATAGAATTTAATTTAATTTTGATGTGACATAATGTTATGCAGAATTTTTAAGAAACAGTTAAATAACTTTCAAAGGAACTGACTTTACAGGGGTCACATCTTCACTGGTACTGGAATTGCATTTCAATACAGCATTTCATTGGTAAAAAGGAAGAACTGCACTAGTGCTGTTGCAAATTTTCTGTACTCATTCATTGCTTTTGACTACATTGCTTCTGGATTCTTACAGTCCCGACCTTTCTTGGATTTTCAGTAAATCTTTACACCCCTACACATATCTTGTCTCCTTTCTAAGTACAGCTATGTTTCAAGATTATACAACAGCACGGTTAAATCAACCAATCTCATTAGTCTGAAGGTGTTAATTAATTAGTTCATTCTCTCTAACAGAAGCTCTGACAATGGGGTCGGCTGTGAGACAAATCACAGGTTTATATTAATGCGCTCCTTTCTTACACATTACTGGTTTTATAGTAACAACTTACACAGGACTTGCAAGGCGGAGGTTCCACATAAACGGAGAAGGAGTTTGTGAGAAGATGCTTATTTAACGTTTTTGGAATGAGACTCCGGTGTCAGCACTTTGTAACAGTCAGAGGTAAAGCTGTAACTTTAAATATTTCAGCAGGAGGGAGAGAAGTAATAACAGGGAACTAATTTGTTTTGTAACAAGGACCAGTTCATAAAGTGGTGTTGTTTTTCAATAAATGAAAATTGTAATAGTTGGCAAAATGCTGAAGTCTTGTGGAATAAGACACTTCAGAACATCCTGCTATTGAAGAATTATTAGCTTTAGGCTGGTAATGCCAAGCAACTAATTCATTTTCTATAACAGCATACCCTGGTATGTTTTATTCTTTGGAAAAATTACCTATATCGGTCCATTTTTTTTCAGTTATCTCATCAATTCGTATTTAACATGAGAGATGACAGGAAGACAGCTGATTTCTTCCAGGAAAACAAACCCCAGCAAACCCAATGCTTTACACATAGGTGTAGAAACAGATTCTGACATGCAAGGACTAGACATTTAGGTATGCATCCAACAGACACTTCTGCTATATAACATTTTATACATAGACATGCATGTAGTGCTATATGAGAAAACATAACGTTGCTACTTTATTACACATAAACAGAGTGAACAGGCAAAGGGAATATTGACACTTTTAAATATATTCAAAACAGTTATAATATTATCACTACAGAGAAAGGGTTACATACAGTAACAGGAGATTAAAAATACAAGGTTTCAAGACAGACCAGTTTATTTCAGGTGCACGTAAATGTTGCATTAATCTGTGCCTGAGTCTGAACTGAATGAGTAAGCAAAAATGGACCAAAAAAGTCCAATAATCTTGTCATAGACACTTCCGCAGAAGTGAGTCACTGTACTGGTAATCAGACAAAATGTTTATCAGACCTTTAAAAGACCTCATACTCAGTTGCGATCAGAAAGAATTACCCCTGATATGTCTTTACATTGATCCAAGCATGACTAGCAATTACTAACATACTAACATAGCTAGTTATTGAATTATAGCTACACAGTTGTCCATTTACAGCTATTGGCAATAATCTGTGTTAGATTTTTTTTTTTAACCATATGTTCCAGACAATAAATTGACCTTTGCCAGGTCCAAAGTCAAAAGCTTCCTCATATATTATATGAATACATAAATATCTGCTCAGAGAAGAAACATTTGGTCACTGTGGTGCACCATAAATAATGCTCTATAAATAAGACAAAATTATAACGAGGTGGACCACCAACATCTAACCAATCAGGATAGGGGGTGCTTTATACTTGTCACATGTATTTTACAGCACGCATATCCTAACAATGATAGGAGCTGGGGTCAGAGTGCAGGGTCGGCCATGATACAGTGCCCCAGGTGCACTGAGGTTTAAGGGCCTTGCTCAGGGGCCCCAAGAATGGCAGCTTGGTGATACCGAGGCTTAAACCCTGACCTTCCAATCAATAACCCAGAGGCTTAAACCACTTAATTACCACCTCCCCATAAGGAAGGATCAGGAAGCATTGTCTGTCTGTCTGTCTGTCTGGCTATCGTGTTGTCTGTATGACCCAAATCTGCATGATTGTCAAAATACATTCAAATAAATATTGCCTGAAAGAAGGTGTCATTTTGATTTCCATTGGTGTTCTTTGTGACTCAAAAGAAAGTTAAACAAAGAATTGCCTCGACAAAAATTCAAATACAGCATATGCTGTATATATATATATATATATATATATATATATATATATATATATATATATATATATATATATATATATATATATATATATATATTACTTTGGAGCAACTTATTGTCTGGAAAATATGGTACCATATTTAATTTCAATTCAATTTAATTTCTATAGCGCTTTTATTTCAGTTGTTTAAAGCCCTATATTTCTAAAATTGAATGGAATATTTCGTTCATTGTGCTTTGCTACAGTGTGTAAATTTCCGAAGAAAGGTCCCTCGTTATTTGAACTGAAGCAAATTTACATGCACATGCTCAAATACAGAGAATGAGCTGAACTTGATGGGAGATACTGGTGAATGGTGAATCCTCCTCATGACTCCAGTTTCAGAGAGAGTCTGGAGATGATGAGAAGATGTGAGATAAACACGCACAAAAACAAGAGGGGGCCCAAAATCTTATTGCATTAAAAGGGCACCAGAACGAAGCCCTTGTGTCTTCCTGTCAGAGAGATAAAGGGAGGGTAAAACAACAGTTATTTGAGTTTTGTCATGTTAGTTTTTGCCTTTTCTTACATCCATGGGTTGACTTGGGTTCTTCTGAGAAAGAAGTACTTCATCATATGCTTTAAAAACCGGATGCATAGAAGTCTTTAGAGTGCATTAAATCCAGAGAGTAGTGGGCTGGTGTCTTCTGCACAGTGGGACGCTTGCTCACTGCAAGCCCAATTACAAAAGCGATAACCGTCAGCGACATATTCAGTCTTGTTTGGCTAGATAAGTGGAGCAGAGGTAATATCACTCACGGGTCACAGTGGACGGAGCTAGTCCATACCTTTACGCAACATTTGGTTGGCTGCAATGAGCATGACGCTAATGATGAAGGCCATCGCGAAAGCACAGATGAGGCTTTTGCGGACACATGTTTGACGATTCTTCCCTTTGGAGTGCACTAA
Organism: Silurus aristotelis; assembly: GCF_946808225.1. Taxonomy (NCBI): domain Eukaryota; kingdom Metazoa; phylum Chordata; class Actinopteri; order Siluriformes; family Siluridae; genus Silurus; species Silurus aristotelis. The sequence goes on from NC_139589.1 coordinate 7,228,831, forward strand.
AGAGTCAAACAGAAAAAAAAAATTGTGGCTGAAATTTGTAGGTGAAAACAATCAAAGTTTTTGATAAGACAATATCATTGTCAAACCTGGAGATGATCATCATTGTCTACATCAAACTGCCCTGCTTAATAGTCCTCAGCTCAGACCATAGCCATCCTGGGTGAAGTTTATAGCAACTGGTAAAAGCTATTAAGCTTTATTTTATGTCTCTCACCTGTAGACAAGCTAAAAGACCTCTTCTGCTTTCTAATCTGTGAGGCTTTAAAATGTAGAAGAGCAGCCCATCTGTCTCTCTCCTGATCTCTCAGAGTGAGGCTGGAAGTGTATCTACAAATACACTTAAATCTACTCCTAATTCACCTTTCTGATTAAGGAATCAGATTTGTGCCCCCTCCGCTCTCTCTCTCTCACCTGGGGTTTTTCTTTCATTTTTATTTCACTCATTCTACCATTTGCAGCCTTGTAAAGAAAAAACAGGACTACTTATGCATCCTTGTGAGGAAATAGATCACATTCTTCTTCTTTCCCTTTATTTGTCTGTCTGATCTCTGTCTTCCTGTCACACTTGCCCTAGTTTTAGTCTTATTCATCCACTGTAATGTTCCGAGTGAAACCAAAGGCCATTTTCATTGTGGCACATTGCACATCCAAATGGCAAATGTAATGAATTATTATGAACAAAAAAGCAGCAGAGAGGAAATACGTGAAACATGAAATTATTGCCTATAACAACTAGGGCACTGCTGTATGGTGTGCACATCACAGTTTGAATGTAAAATTACTATTCGTTTTGTTGTATTTGACCTTTCAGTCAACCGCGATAAATAAAAAAAAGATTTTTTTCAGCATTATAGTATATACTAAAACCATGGACAAGAAATATCATCAACTATCGGCCAGCGATCCAGTGAATCCAGTAAAGTATCGTGCCAGCAATCTTTACCACTCACCTCCCTCAAATTCAGTTTGGCAGTTTCCTGAGCTGTCCTTCAGGCTCTCCTCCTCATTCACAATGATGTTTTCGATGTCCTTCATTGTCAGATGGTCCCGAAAGGCATGGAACAGAACTTGCTTCAGTTCCTCCAGAGACATCTGCTGCATGTCAAACTGCAGGGAGAGAAAGAGCACAGGTGAATGGCATTACATCTCTTGCTGGATGGAGTGCACTTTAACACCTGAAAAGATCATCACGATTACTGTACTCGACTTTCAAATCACTATAAAAAAACATTTTATTATATAAAATCAGCAGAAAATGGCATTTTACTCACTCTGACCTTCATTATAAGCAGGTGATGTATAAATCGCCATAGCACTGCTCTTTTATTGCGCTAACCAATAGTAATTAATAAATACTCGAAAACAGTCCATGCCATACATATCATCATTGATTATGCTTAATTAAATTGACAATGTGGGTTGCACAGTGGTGGGCAGAGTGGACACCATGACCATGTCATAAATTTAAGCTTCCTGAGTGTGTTTCTGAGCTTGTGTTATTGCCTTTGTCCCATGAACCTGTGTAATCTTTGCTACATATAAATGAGTGTGTGAATGGTGGCTCTGATAGCCTGTAATCCCATTCAAAGCGAACTCCCTTATCGTGCCCAATCGCGCCACCATGACCCTGACTGGCTGAAGCACTAACTGAAGATGAATGTAATTATGAATAATTGAAAACATTTTCACTACATAATTAATTGTACAGCCTTAAAAGGATATACAAAAACATGCCAGTACAGACCATGTGAATCAGATTGTCACCGATTTGCAGTAGGTACCTATGCTATGTTCCAACAACCTTCATCTTGTCAAGCTATAATTTATTTTGAAAAGTATGAAATAAAACTAAAGGTACCGTGAAATGAAGTATCCTGATTACATTAAATAATGGACAAGGATGAAGCTTCGATACTGAGACACCTCAGTAAGAGTTGCTGCACTGAAATGGAAAACTTATGATAAAGGGACAAACCGAAGAACATGAAAGATTTTTTATTTAATTTTTTATTACTTTATTTCAACTGATTTATGATGCCATTCGACCAGTTGACAGGAAAGGTACAGGACATTCTATAAGCAGCCATTTTTCGTACACTACACCTATGGGAACATGCAGTATTCTCCAGGATGTCTATCATTACAACCACCACACTGTTCTCTTTCTCTCACTCAGATAGTCTATATGTACACATGCATTTCTGTCTCATAAAGGTTGTAGAGAACAGAAGAAATGGTCAGACAATTTGAAAATGATTCGCAATGGTTCAAGACTTTATTACCAAAGAGAAACAGACAAGTTCTTGAGATCTCACAAAATCCTTGAACCAGCCTTGCAGTGATTTTTAAATATCCTGTCCACAGGCAACTGAATGCAGAGTCAAAAAGTGTTTTATATGGTCTTTATTATCCAGCAGCTTTCACTTATGCATTAACAATTATCACACATTTCTTAAGCTTATATAAAACATTCAAAAGATTCATGCACTGAATCCTTAAACACTAAAGCAACCAGAAGCCATCCTCTCTGAGCAGCTCTTAGAATCTGTGCAGTAATTATAAAATAATACAAACAAAGCAATGTAGAGCAATAACCTACAGGAATATAATATATTCTTGGGAAATCAATGTCTTTATTATTGTCATATATATCTTTTATTCATCTAGACACTTTTATATTCAGCTATGCACACATGCGGCTTTTAGATTGAAACTAAATTGAATTACATTTATTAAATTTTTACTGAATTCATTAGCTTGCCATGACCTAACACATACACTACAGGGAAAATTTAGTCCGTATATCCACAAAGCGTTTGATAATCTTTAACCGTATCTACTCATCATAAAATCATAAACCTAAACATATTTAAACTTGACCTTGTCTAATCCTATCTTAAACCCATTAGAGTCAATATTCACACAATTAAACACTATGTGTTATGATGTTGAAAAATGTTCAGCGGCAAGGTGGATTTTTTTACACTTTTTAAATACAATTACAGTTTTAATTAATATTATGAAACTTATTTATTTTACTAAGCTTTCAATAGTGTTATACGATCAGGCCCAGCAAAGCCTTCTCTGCTGGCCTAAACACTTTCAAAAGCACTGACCTACATTTACAACCTAAATCTATATATATATATATATATATATATATATATATATATATATATATATATATATATATATATATATATATATATATATATAAAGCTCAAATACCACTGACTGACTCACTCACTCATCACGAAATCTCAAAAACCACTGAACGGATTGCAATGAAATTTGGAACATACCTTCCTCTTGGGTCTTAGGTGCTCACTAAGAAAGGGTTTTGAAAATTTCGACCTGGATCGCGGCTAACTCGCGAAAAACGCGATTTCTCACGCATTGTAAATTCTTCGAAATAACATTACGGATCCTCATGAAACTTACTACATTGTTTCTTATGATGTTAGATGCACGATAAAAATTATTTTTAAAGTAGTTTGCCCTGTATCTGTACTACAAAGGGGTAGTACGTTATTTGTTGACGTTACGTTCTGATCTCTGATCATCCAGTCCTGCTCAGTGCTTACTGCTTATTGCCATATTGCTTAGCGTTCTGCCTTCCGTAGCGAAGCACGGGTACTTTCCGCTAGTTCTAATATATTTCCATGAAATTGTATTAATTTATTCCCAACAGTTTATTCTCTTCATTTCGTAGCATTTCTTTTGGCTGCACTGCTTCCAGTATGTGTACCGTAATTTCCGGAGTATAAAGAGCACCCATATATAAGCCGCACCCACTAAATTTGACAAATATTTTGAACATAAATAAACAAGTGTACACTAATGAACTTTACACAGGCTTTAACGAAAGACACGTTACACACGGTGTTGGGTGAAATATGTTGCGCTTCTATTAGAAGCATAGCTGTAATGCGGGAAGCTGAGGCGGAAGCCGAAGTATATCAAATCAATGTTTATTGTAAATACCAGGCACTGCCAACACAAACACTTGCAACGAGTGCGCTTCACGGAGCGCGGCCCACAAAGTCCCGAACCGACTGCAAGGCGGGTCGTGATAATATCCAAGGGTGCGCGAAGGGAGCGCGGTGCTGAGAGAAACGGAATATCGTACTGCGAACAGCGAGAGCATAACACACACATACAAACAATAACTGACCGGGAGTGTGTGTGAAGTAAGTGTTTATATAGGCGGTGTGATGAGTGTGTGGATAAGCCTCAGGTGTTCTCAATGAAGCCCAATCGCGAGGAGCTCTGTGTGGGCGGGGCAAGCAACGAGGTTAGACAGCCGCCGAAGGGGGCGTGGCAGAGGGATTCCTGACAATAGCGGTATTTTGGGAATAGCCTGGCATTGCATTTTTCCGCTATTACTGCGTGTGTTCAAGACGAGGATTTTGTGTTTATTATTTTCTGATGCTCATTTCTAAGTTTCTTTGACTAAACCGTAACGCTGTTGCCAAGAAAAATAAAAAAGTAAGAGTTTTGGAAAGCTGTCTGTGCTTATATGATTTCTGTTGCAACTGGAGTTAGCGCGCTCTTCCTTCACCCAGACTCAACACGTTACAACGGCTTGTATCTAAACAGTAGCCTACAAAGAAAGTCATTGTTCATTGTCTTCCTCCTTCCTTTCACAACTATTTCTCTTGGGAGTTTTTCTTTTGGCATCGTCGTGCGTTTAAAAAAAACGTTTTTTCTCCCGGTGCTGTGCAGCTCAGAACACAGGTGAGGTGCGTTTTTTCGTTTCCGTTCGGAAATTTCATTGGTCTAATGTTATGGGGTTCAGCTTTTTGGCTTGAAGTTTGTGAAACCGGGAAAAACCCAGGAAAAATTCATAAATAAGCCGCTTCGTTGTTTAAGCCGCGGGGTTCAAAGCGTAGGAAAAAAGTAGCGGCTTATAGTCCGAAAAATACGGTATGTTAGATTTATTTTGTCCAATCAGATTTCAGCCTCTATGTGCTACCATGTCAATCTGCCCAGGGCCTTTAAAGTCTGTACTGCTGGCCCTTTTACTATAGTCTTTATAAGAAATAAATCTTTTGTTTTAACCAATCAGATTTCAAATTTGCTTTACACGGCCAGCCAGCTGGTCCAGAGTAGTGTCAGCATTTTTATATCCTCTTATTGGTTGGTCAGAGGGAAACTGTTACAGCCAAGTTTGACTGGCAAAACACATCTGTAGCGCCCTGCACACATTAATACATCTAAGTTAGACTTTTGTTATGCCTACAGAGGAAGAGAAATTGATTTGGTCTTGGACATACTTAAAAATCCATTTTGAAGAAAAACTAGACATCGTGAGGAGGTCGGCCAACCCCGAAGCTAGCTAGTTTGTCTCAGCCCGGGAAAGGGTTTGTTCTCCACTTCCAGACCAAAGAATACAAGTGGTACCACTGTCTTACAGCCTCTGAGGAGCGGTGCAAATTATGATTATGCATCCCTGGAGAGTAGGTTGAATTTATTTTAATTTTTTATATTTTTGCCATGTTATTAGACAAATATTTTTAACTGCTCCATATGATGTAGGTGGCACAGTTGCGGTTGTAGTGTAAATGTTTGGAATTTTAACTGGGTTTCTTGCTTTAGTAAAATGGTATTCACCCTCCATATGCGAAATGCCTCTCTCTCTGTGTAGTGCCACACGTTGTTATATTGTATTTTTGTATAGTATTGATGGTTTCTATAATTGCTATGTGATAGTGGTTGTATTGGGTAAGTCCCCACTGAAAGCCCAGGCACCAAATGCACGGCCCGCCACTGATACAGAAATGCAGTATAACAGAGCACTGCACCACAGTCAGGTATTTCATACAGAGATAATTAATGACATTATTAAAGCAAGAAACCTAATAACCACATGCCTCCTTTCACTGCAGCCACAGCTGCAACACCCATATACATAATCTCAAGAAAAAGCATCAATATAATAACCTCTTAAAATGACCCCAGTTTTTCTGTGCATTTTTGTGCTTTTGTCCGTGCATTACGGTTTTCCTGGGGATTTGAAATTTAGGCAAATTGTGTGTTTTTGTGCCAATTCTACAAAAAAAACATGCAAAGGTTTAAATGGTTTATGAAAAAGCTTAACAACTGTTTTGGCTGACCTTTCCTCTACAATGTCCAGCTTTTCTTAAAAGGTCAGTCCTGTGAATGTCCTTGTAAGTGTGTGTGACCAAATCAATTTCTTCTCCACTATCAGCCATCGTGAAATGAAAAAAAGGTACTAAATACACATGAATATATTTGTTTTTTTCAGCTGCAGATGAGGTTTGTGAGCCTGACAACCATCCCATTAAAGGACGTGAAAATGGCGATGTGTTTTGACAACTGCGAGGGCGCCCTGGAGTGACCCAAATGCAGTCTGATTAGTTAAAGTGACAGCTTCAGGCAGCATAGAGTTTATAACAGTGCTCACAGTGCTGGTTTTGCGGCAGTACGTGATGTAATGGCTGATATCTGATTAGAAAGAAACTCCGTCATAAACTTTCACTCTCTGACACAGCAGCAACAGCGCACCTGAGAGAAACACCATGAAGAGAATAGAGAAAAATTCAATACATATTCATGGACAAAAATATATTAAAACTTAAATCAATGATTCTGATAGGCCAGCAGAGAAGGCCTTGCTGGCCCAGATGGCTTGCCACTGTGAAACCTAGTCTCAGCTATCACTTTCATTATATCAGCTAAACATCTATATTCACCTTCAACCTGAGCTATGTGTACTGTCTGTCATTTTGTCTGTGCTGTCTGTGTAAAGTTTAGCATTTTTTTTCTGTGTCTGTGTTGATTTCCTCTAGGTATTTCAGTTTTAAATAAATATTAACAGTAGGATTGGCTTCAATAAATTGCCCTATATTACAGATGAACATTTCACCCAGAGTGCACTGATTCATATTCTCCGGCCTATTAAAGGCTGGGACAATAGAAATACACAAATAATATGCTTATAACCAACTCTTCGCATCTATTAACCATGAACCAAACTACATCACACTTGCAATAATTATTTGCCTACTTTAACCAGACCAGAAATCTAGAGCAGAATACACCACAAGTGCATGTAGAGTGATGAACCTAGAAGCACCTGCAGCTTTGCCTCTCCCTCTTACAGGCAGACTCGGAGCTCTAACACAGAACTGGCCTCATGGGATTCTGCAAAGGCCTAACATCATTTTCATGTAGATTTAACGAAAGTTGAATTAGGATACTTTGCATTATAGAACGATTTGTTTAAAATCATGCCTTTTTGAGAGAGCTAGTCAGCAAGAAAGTGACAGATGAGTTGTCTGTTGGAAGAAAATTAAAGGGGGGGGGGGGGGGGGACTTCCCACCTGATAAGTGATAGTGAAATGTAAGCAAAAATGTTTTACAGAATACTGGAAGTAGTAGCGAACACCACCAAACTGCTCACAGCATGGGTATTAATAACACAAATTGTCTTAATTGTCTTTAATGAAGGTCAATTGTATGAATTGGGATTTATCAAAGCATTGATTATGGCCCCTTTGCACTTTTTTCTGTATATATATATATATATGTATTATTTCTCCAGGAAGATGCAGCCCTACCTCCACCATGTTAAATCTACATATAAAATTTTAAATATGCATCATTTTTTTAAAGTACGCATCGGATACACATTGCTATTTGTATTGCAATGTATTGTTTTTAACGTATTTGAATCGGTAAAAAATACTATTTATTTATATTTAATTTAATAGTTTTTTTACCGATTCAAATACGTTAAAAACAATACATTGCAATACAAATAGCAATGTGTATCCGATGCGTACTTTTTTGAAATGATGCATCACATCGTTAACTTTTACGGCGATGCACCGATGCGAATCGGTGAATCTTACCATCCCTATTCCGCAGCATGTTCTTTGCTAATGTTATCACTTAAAGTATCACTTAAATATGGCAAGAGTTACTCCTTTACTTCCACTTAATAACACAGAAAAAAATGACGCTTAATACCAAGGAAACACTTACTGCAATGGTCTCAGCTCTCAGTAGACTTACCCATGAGGGAAAAAAATTTACAAAAAAACAAAACTAAAGTCACTGATAATAAATAAATGGCACATATATATAATAAGACATTTTTATTTGTTAATTACCAACATGCATTTTAAGCTATTTAGTATTAGACTTAAATATGTGGAATATGTGGAGTGACTGGCATTTATGTCCCTGGGAATTAATTATTATAAAAATTATTATCGTATTAAAACAAGTGCATTAATATAAAAGCATTGATTTGCTCTGTACCCAGAACTGCAGTTACAGAAAAAATGACACTCCTTCTGACCAATGAGAGAAAAAGTCAAGAATCAGACATGTGCTTAAAAAAGAAATTGTGTACAAAAGGTATAAAAGGCCATGCAGTTCTTTTTGTTTCAAATGATTGTGGATATTAAATAGCATATCTGTTGCTTAAAAAACACATACGCCAAAACAGAGTGGATTGTGTTCAAATGAAATTTGACACAGGCCTCCTCAACTCAAACTAAGCATTCTTTCCACACACTTGTTTTCATGGTTATTACAGGCTGCATGCTTTCCACACCACATTTAATAACACACAGTGAAATCAATAGTTTGATGACAGAAGGCTGTTTGTAATGTATACTCTATGTCCAAGCGGCACACGCAGCTTTCTCATTATTTACATTTCTTTACATACTGTGCAACAGTTCTCTGCAGGTCATTGATTTAGCATAACTGCTCAGCAGTGGGTAGATTTAGACTTCAATTACTTGCCTGATAGCATAGTATAGATGGAAGCGAGATGAAGAAAATGAAAATATCTCAGTAATTGATTGCGGAGGCCAAAAAATAGATAAAGTAACAACGAGCGATACAAAGTACACACCAGAGAAGTAGCATCAAGATGACTTAGTATATGAGTTCGCAATCTCTATATTGTCTTTTTTCTGTCCTCTATTTCAACATAAAAATTTAAGATGGATACTGAAAGTTCCCTGGGATAGGCTCCAGGCTCCCCAAGACAACCATGTGCAGGATGAGTGATATAAAAAATGAACGGATGGATGGATGGATGGATGGATGGAAGTTGGACACTAATTGTGTACCTCCTAAAGACGAACTTTTATATAGTGAAATTCTGACATTTTCTGCCCTACATATAGCAAGTTTTTTAAAAACTACAGAGTTTACTGATCTTAAATGTTTGGCCACATTTGCTTACCTCCAAAAGTAAAAAGGGAAAAAGTACAAAGATTTTATTTAAACCATGCTACAAGAACAGTATGGACATTATGACAGCTGTTTAAAATACAAATTCTTTAGCCTGGAGTTCACATTCTCAAATGTGTACCTACTGAGCAGCATCTTTAAGAAGGCATGTCAGAGCCAAAACATCCCTGTTAAATGTTAAGCAATTCCAGGCAGAGTAAAGTTGACACATTTTGCCTCATGGCAATGCCATATCTTAATTTTTAGTATGTATTAGTGTTGTGTCATGTTGTGAGATTGTTGTTCAGCTAGCCACTCAACCACACAGCCCAGAGATATGAAGAATACAAGAGATTTTGGCACATTCAGGGGGTTTCCATTAGGTTTTTACACACTTTACACACACTGAATATCTCTTTCTAATCTCTGTTTCTGAATATCTCTGTTTTAAAATGTTTAACTGTCATCATTGTTGTCATGAGCTTTTAAACAAAATCTTTGGCCTCACATTAGTATTTAACAATCTAGAAATGGTTGATAAAAAGGCTGGTACAAAGAAAAACATACCTTTCAGTAAATTTGAAGGCTACTGCTTTTGAAAAATTCAAACACTAAATGTAACAGGAAAACCAGTACGTACCGTAATTTCCGGACTATAAAGCGCATCCATAAAGCGCATTCAAAACGTGGGGAAAAAGTAGCAGCTTATAGTCCAAAAAATACGGTAATAACTATATAGAATATTACAGACATATGCAATTTGTACCACTGTGCATGTTTGTTTAGTCATTGGCGGACACACTGTCACGTAACTCTATACTAATCATAGATAATATCAAGTTTTTAAGTATATAATCTATCCTTTACTTAGCAGGATTTTATATATACGGACTGCTTTTACCACAAGTCTATGCTTAAGCCAATTTAAACCTGTTCATCAGCACCATCAGTAAAATAGCAGTTAAATAACAAGTACTGTAAATTTTACTGTAGAATTTGGTTTGCTTCAATTATAATTTTCAAATTATAAACTTCAAATTTAAAATTTGATACAATATCAAACTCTTTTATTGCTTCTTATTCTTAAATTTGGTGTTTGTTCTATTGTCCTAATCCAGAGATGCACCCCCCAAAAAATTCCATTTATAAAAACCTGTCTCTCTTAGGAGGTCACTGAATAGCTGTATAAAACATTGAACTAAATTGTACAATAAATTTGATTGTTTCTCATTGTGCTATAGGATTCACTGAACTAAAACTTAGAAAATATAACTGCATTAGTTAGGCAGATTACAGAATAAGGTTTTTGGTTATTTTATCTATCATATTATGAAATCATAAATGAGAGAAACCATGGCCACTTAAATTTTATTATAATATTTGGTAGAATGCAATATTTATTTTAGATCACTGCCTTTAAGATTTTTATGCTGGAATTGGGGTTTTGGAAACAGAATGTGTTTGGGAAGGAAAATGAGTTTAGATTAAGGTTAAGCACCTATGTATCCTCATTTATCTAATTGATTTTTATTACTCTTACAATTTACATTGTCACATTACAACTGTAGTATACCCTTATGCTCATTGTTTATTCAATGTAGTCAGTGTAGTATTAAATGTTTATCTAAATAAAGATTGTTCAAAATTCTCCTAAAAAAAAAAAAACATGCACAATGACCTCTAAACCAGCCTGCCATCCATAAGACAGCCTTCCCTGCATGAAACAAGTTATGACACATCTGAGCGTGAAGAGAGATGGAGCGTGAAGTGAAGTGTCAGAGGCAGATGTCTTTGGCTGACCTGGAGTGCAGGGACGAGTGCGGGAAGTGGCATGTCGAAGGTGTCCAGACACATTTATCATGTGTGAAAGAGGAACTCCACTCGACTGTCTATCCCATTCATTCCTGTCTTTCGCGTTCATACCTCGTAGCCACGTCCATGCATGGCCTTGGAGAGATGCCATTAAAAATATTGGCTGATAAACACCTCTAAACATTTACCCTATTAAAAAAGTCCCTAAGCTATTAATATTCAAGAATACACAAACCTTTAACACCCACATTCTCCTACCACCCCAACCTCACCACATTCCTCCACTCCCCTGAAAAAGCTGTTAGCTATTATGTATTAAGGGCACATGTATCCACAAATATTTTACAGATATAAAAGAGCATACTATTAAGAGTAAAAAGTATACTAAAAACAATTGTTTTCTATAATGTAAATAGCATTTAGTACACTTTTTACTTTTAATAAATCTTTAATTCTTTGCTCCTTCGTTCTCTTATTTTCATGCACAATGCTTGATCATTCAATTTGAAAAAGTCGCTGTTGAGGGAGCGACTGTTTAGAGCTGCTATAAAAGAAGTTATGTGGCACTCTGCAGACATCGTAATCTACAGCATTACATGTAACTGTAAAGGGGAAACGTTGGCAGTAATGACAAATTATTGCCCTATACAAGGAATAAAACCCTTCTTGGTGTGCAGTGATGGGAAAGAAATCAATGACAGGGTTGTGTGTTAGGGCCCAGATATAAGAATTTATTTCATACATAACTATTATCTAGAGAGAAGTTTTCTAGAGTGTTAACCAGCCTATGTAGTTACAATGACTGTTGTTTGAGGATAAATGCCTTATTCGGTCACGCAGTGGACATCCCTGGAAGAAGTTAACTGTTTAAACATATAGTTGTAACTTTTAGAACTGAATTTGTCACTTCAGGGATATACTTTAACACCTGATAGATACAGTTATACCGATCCTCATGGTCCTGCTCTTTTGAGAAGACTAGACAGCATTTAGGATATTTTTTCATTCAGTCCCCATTCAGTCCATGGATACAAGTAAATTACGATACACTAATCTCACCTCATAGATACTGTCTACAGATGATTTAGTTCTCCACATTCCGACACAATTCCCTTCTTAATCTCATCGTCCAATCAATGCTGTATTATTAAGTGAAGATATCAGAGGCCACCAGATAAAATTTCTTATCAGCTCAGACCGGGTGACTCAATGGTTCATTACCATGTGATATTGCACCTGTATGTTTTGGCAATAACTTAATCTTTGACCTTGAATTAAATACTCTCTCTCTCTCTCTCTCTCTCTCTCTCTCTCTCTCTCTCTCTCTCTCTCTCTCTCTCTCTCTCTCTCTCTGTCTCTCTCTCTCTCTCTCTCTCTCTCTCTCTCTCTTTTGCTCACACATACACATATTTTTCAGGAATCAATTTCAAAGGCAGTAGAACCCTGAAATTCAATCCCTAGAGCTTCTACTGTCATTTGGAGAAGTGTAAGTTGGACAGATGGTGTTTCACAGTGCATAGTGGCGCTGGAAGCAGGGCTATTACAGCATAGAGTGTGGGGTTTATCAGCCCACCAGTAGCACCACACATTCCCATTTTCATTCACGTTTATGCTCATCATCATTAGCCGCACTTGCTGCCATTCTTTATGATCTGACTCTTGGCTGCTGCTAGCTGCTAAGTACTTGACACCAAACACTCTCCCACTTATAATGCTAATATGACATCAGCCAGCCAGCAACACTAAAACATTAACACGTACAAGCATACAGATGTACTGCAATGCTAATGTTTTCTGGTTTGAAACTTCATAACTGTAGTGCACACTTTTTAGGGTCATTTTAATTTAATAAGCGTCTGTGAGTTTATGAAAAAATCTCTGTAAAAATCTTTCAAATTCAACATCACTGCTAAGCTTGATGTTCAGCCTGGAAAACAAACAAATGAATCTAATTTAGAGCATGAGTGCACAACCAAACCCAGTCGAATAAGTTAAGATTCATTAGCACATAATTTGGCAAACCAAATGCATTTAAAATAACTGAATAGTTACTTTTATGTCTTTTTTTGCTTGCTCTAGAGCAGGGGTCACCAACATGGTGCCCGCAAGGACCACATGAATAGCCCGCCTTTTCTAAAAATAGCTGTTTCCTACTTTGTTAAATCATTGTTGATAATTATTATGAGAAATCATTAACATGATCAGTGTCTTCACATAGATGAATATCATTAATTATTAATAATAACATATAATAAAAGGTAAATTGAGCAAATTTGTTATTTCAGATCAAACTGAAAACTGTGTGTATCAAACTGGTAGCCCTTCACATTAATCGGTACCCAAGAAGTAGCTTTCAGTTTCAAAAAGGTTGTTGACCCCTGCTCTAGAGAGAACTCAATCCTGAATTTTTTACCTGGCGTTCTCACCCCTTTTTTTTGGCAATGACTCCAGATTAAGGAACCAAGATTCTCAAAAGCTCATTGCCAACTCATACCAACTATAAAATACCAACTTCTTTCAATATTCCTAGTGTATTACATAAAGAATAGCATGAAAGGGCATGTAATAAGAAAATAAGTCAACAGTGGAACTCCACTTTACAGTGTGTCATGTCACACTGTTTTTGCATTTCGGCTGCCTCAAAAGACTCTATAGAGCCAAAAATATGAACCATTATTCCTATATGTTGAACATCCCATTTCTCATTTAACCCTACTTGCTGTTAAAATAGTCTCTAATCATCTGAGAATGCTTTCAGCCACAGGATCATTAGTGAAATCAGACACTGACTGGTGAGCGAGGAAGTCTGAGGTGCAGTCAATATTACAGCTCATCTCAAAGGTGTTCAGTGGTGTTGAAGTCAAGGCTCAGTGCAGAGTATTTAAATTACTCCATGCCATTCCTCACTATTTCTTCATTGTCATGCTGAAACATGCTTGTGGCCCTTAGTTCCATTAAAGGGAAGTCTTTACATTATAGCATACAGACATTAAAGACAATTCAAAAGTATAGCATACAGACATTACATTTATAGCATTTAGCAGATGCCCTTAACAATTATCTTAGTTAAGGGCCTTGCTCAGGGGCCCAGGAGTGGCAGCTTGGTGTGGCTGGGATTTAAACTCATAACCTTCGATTCCAGATAGCAAATCTGTATTAAGCATCATGGTATTACAAAAATGCACTCCCGCTATATTTGATTGTATAAAGTTAATAATTCTCACCTGTTTTTTCACTATATCCCATGTAGTATATGGTCATGAACTAGACACTTTTAGATTACACCCTGCCAACATAACACAAATATTGTAACATTTCTAGTTAAAAATCAAAAAACAGCATTTGGTTGCCTTTGAATAATATTAAGCAATAATTTAAATTTCACCTTTTTTTCAATTATTTCTTGATATTATTCAAAGGCAGTTTGATTCGTATAGAACTTCGCATAGATAATGATTGAGCAAATCCCCTCCATATCACACTGTTAGAAATTGCTGTTAATTTACGGCAGAATTTCAACAGGATAATAATGTTATGTTCAAAAGCAGTACATTGCTGTTTTATTGTTGTTGTTAAATGATGTAGACACAATATAACGGCATTTTGCTGTATTTATTACTCAGAGAAAAAAAACAAAACATTACTATACAGTATTTTTGTAAACTGCAGTGAGCACGCGGGGACTTTTATCCGTCTTCATAACAATAACAGGTGAGTTCCGGTTTGTTTGCGCGACAAGATTCCTTACATTTGCTATGGCAGCTAACATGTGTGGTGGATATCGGAAGTTAATCGATCTTCTATTTGCTTATTTTCAGTGAATAATACGCCAAATGCATCACTGTGTTGTGCAGCTGGATTTCTGACTCGGGTTGCATTATTCCCAATTACCGGGTGAGTTTCATTCAGAAAATATGTGATAATCCTTCTTTAAAGTTAATTTTTCAAACTCCATTGCACTGAAATCACATTGCCTTTGTATCACGCTAAAATGACTGGAGTTTTCCGCTGCTTTTCTCAAATTCGTGAAGCCTCCAGCGTTAGAAAAAAAACCCTTAATTATCGGTGTTATTGTGTTTTACTTTTTGCCCAAAAGATCTGCGTGCTAATGCTTGTTTTCTTTCCGGAATAAAAACTGTTTTTTATACAAGAATATACTTTGCTTTATGTTTTCTGTGAGTAATCATTTCCCCTCCACTAGGTCTAAACACACACATTTGTTTTTCAGGCGGTTAATCGGTATAAATCCGGAAAAGAGCACAAGGCTGTAGGAGTATCAAAGCGGACGTGTCGCCAGTCTACTTAAAAATAAATAGATTTTAAGTGGGACTTTATATAAGTAATACACACCACAGACACACACACAAACATCGCATACACACACTCACAACACACACATCACACACATGCATATTCACTAAAAAAAAATCTGTATATATTGGGTGTTTTCTGTCATTCACTTTGTCTCTCTTTCCAGTGTAATGTTTTTTTTTTTACATTTAGATGTATTTCCATGCATGTAATAAGCTTTGGACTTTTGGTTGACCATTGTTTTTATTTCATACAAATGTTCTGTAAATAAGAATCTGTGTTATTTTCTTTAATGCCATTTAGGTTTTATACTAAGACAGTTTAATAAAGAAATGATGTTTTGAAATAACTCTCTAAAGCTGATTTACTTCTGTTAAAGAGTACATTTAAACAGTGTTATGTTGTTTTTGCAAAAACACTAGCCAACTGTAAATTTCACCAACACTAAGACACTGGTAATTTTACAGTAAGTTGCTGGCAACCGTGCTGCCAGTTCTTTACTGTTTTTTTAACAGTGCAGGTCAAACCCATGATTAAGCAAAAATGAAGTAAAGAACTAAAATTATTACATAAGTGATTTCCTCATTGCACTGGAAAGCATTAGTGAATGCTACAATACGCTTTTAAAACTTTAATATAACAGCCTTAGTTTTAAACTGTCCTTTCCTTGAAATTATACTTCATTGCTCAGATCAAAAATAGTCAGCTATGAGCTATAAACACAACCGGACTCTGTCATACTGTGATTCATCACATCTCAGCTGAAGGGTTTTATGTTAATGAAGGATGTGAAAATAAAACACGCTCAGCTGACTCACCCAGACCTGTCTTGCTTTTCGTTTTGTGCAGGATATATGAGGAGAATGCAATTAGCGAAGTAGCTTTTGAAGCTGTCAAACCAAACTCTGCATGCAGATCCGAATATTCTAAACACACATGCAATGACTGTGCTAGTTTTAGTTTGATAAAAAAATCATAAGGGTTCTCCACATTTCCCAACACTTCAACATTCTCGGCGTTAGAACAACATCCAATCAGCTATATTCTTTGAGTAAAGAAAACTAACAGAGAAGCAACTTTAGATTATTACCGGGAACAAAATATCAGTAATTTCTTTTACACTTGCTTATGTTTTAAAATCGGTCGAAAATATTGTCTTATTCGATTATTTCTTCTAAAATGTTGATAATAAGCTAAAATCTAAGCATCTAAGCCAATAAGCTGCAGTAAATAATGCTAGCCAGCTACCTAAACTAATTAACTAAGCTAGATAAGCTTCCATAGCTTGATAAAATGCTAGCATGAATGTCTGATAACACTCAGATAGAAGCGAAGGCAACTGAATGCTGTGTGAGAAGCCATAAAAATGCTACTGCTAGCTAATTTACAGTCTAACAGCACAAAAGCTTGTGTAGTGGTCCATGTGCTTGAAAACAAAAACCCCCACAATGGTTGCACTTTCATTCCTTTCTGGTTTTCTCTCAAATTAGCTAGCTGGATGTTAAAATGCTCTCTCTCTCTTTTTTTTTTTTAAACAGTCCCACTAATGAGAGTCTTGTCTTTTATGTACCAGTGGTGCTGTGAAATTTCAGGATAAAACATATCTTTAAGGCACACACATTTAAACATTAGACCTGACTGAGCATATAAATGCGAGCATGGCTTTTACACATAATGCACACATTAGCTTTTACACCTTTTTTTGTCTTCTCTCTCTCTCTCTCTCTCTCTCTCTCTCTCTCTCTCTCTCTCTCTCTCTCTCTCTCTCTATATATATATATATATATGTATGCATATATTATGAATGCGACATGGCAAACTAGACTACTCCAGCCCTTATGAATCGATTCACAACCAGCTTGGTGCCAACATAACATTTTGTAACCTGTAAATGTTACATACAAACCTCAAGTAGAGAAAAAATTGTTTCTTGTGATAAATCACACTGGCACCTCTTCATGCTTGTATCCAGTTATGAAAAATCTTCAGGTAAAATTGGAAATTGACCAAAGTAACATGTATTTAAAACAAAGAAAGTAATCATGCAATATTATGAAAATGTAATATTTTCCTAATCTCTCTTAGTGAAGCATGCATTTGATGGATTTTTTTAACTCGAAAATAGATCAACGATTTTGCATAAACATGTGGAGTCAGTGCCAGATCGAGTTTATATTGTCATTAAAGCAAAAAGGAGGACAAAGCACATAATGGAAAACTCATATAAATGTTTAATGACAAAACTGTTGTCAATAAAATTTGTTTACTAAAAAAACCTTCTAAAAATAAAGAATAGAAGCAAATTGAAGCATAAAGGTTATACTGTATTTATCAATGAGACTCTGAGAGGGTATATAACCCTGAGAATTGGGCTGTAATCTATTTTCCACTGACAAAATTGGGTACGCTATTTGTGTCCAGGGATGCTCTCTCAATGTCAAAGAGCTTTTCCGTTTTCAAAGCATGACAGAAAACAATTTGTAATGTAATTAATTTGGTAGGAAGCCCACAAGAATTCAGATATTGCATCAGAAAAATCTAAATCAGATACATTGCATTTCTGACCTTGTTCGACTTTGTCTGAGTGCAGCACCTGAGAGAATAGCAAAACTTACACACATGCTTGCGCACACACACACACACGTTGTGAAAAGCGCAATAGAAATAAGGTTGACTTGACTTGATACACACACACACACACACATCTTTTAAAGTGCATCAATTGCCACAGGTAACAATCCAAGTGAAAGTAAATATTTTTTAATTTATTTGCAAAGGTTTTTTGTGCATTTAGCACAAAAACTAGGAGATTTAAATTGAAAAAGTGCTTTTATAGCTGCAGACAACGACTATTCATGATGGATGATAATGATGATGACAATGGCGCTGATATCATTATCAATTATTTAAAAAAATTGTTTATACATCAATTAATATTCTATCTAAAATTAAAATGCATCCAGTAAAAAAACTGATGAACCTTAAATTGAATGAATGAATGATAGTGATTTTTTTTTTTCATAACTGCAATATTGCTTATCGCTGTAGTGTTATTAAACCCATATGGGAACTTCAGTTGCAATAAGAGGGACTGTTTGTGTGCATCAAGGCTGCTGGGTGATTGTTATGCAGCTCAGCAGGTGTGAAGATATTACCTGAATTATACTTTCATTCATGAGTCATTGTGTCCCACTGGGTGTGTGCTGAGGTGAGCGTTTAAATCACTCCAGAGACATGCAGTGTCTGTGACCTTGTTGTTACACAAACAGACATATGTGTCGAGCGACTCATATGGCTGTGTTTGAAAACAGAATATTTTACTGTTTTTTTATTCTGCCATTATTGATTTATACATTTATTGATTTTGCACTTACGTATGCTAATGAATGATGGTTAAATACATTTTAAAAATCCCCACACTATCCTGACATCCAAATCCAGATTCAAATTAAATCATTGAACTGTGCACCATTCAATTAATATGCATTCTGTAACACCTTTGGTATTCCTTCAGAGGAGCTCTTGGAAAGGAAACAGTGGCTATATGTCTTTCTAGATGAGCTTTCCTTTGTAGTCATGCACTCTGTCTATAGTTTGAAGCCTGGATTTGAGGAATTAATCATTTTGGCTCTTCATCATTGGACTTTGGATGCAGGGGACTGGCTGGGGGACTTAGGGAGGTTGGGGGGGGGGGGTAGGAGGAGTTAAAGGAGCTATAATCCATGGAAACAGGCTTTTTTTCCCAAGTAGTCTATTCCACGTGCCCAGAATGTAAACATGTTTTCACATAAAAGGCATTAAACACACTGCTGTATTCACAGATGAGTTATGCAGGAGTAGTGAGGAGTTATCAGTAAAACTGGACACATACGTTTTCAGACCTCAGATGTACCTGTGTAGTTTCACTCAAATTAGGGCTGCTGCTTTCATTTATTTTAGTAATTGAGTATTCTAGTGATTATTTCATCGATTATTCGGATAAGTACTTTTTTTTTAAATAAATGAGCAATACTAAACAACAGAGAGAAAAATACTTTTTCTTAAAATAAACATGTAATTTGCTTTTCTTTTTAAGAATAATGAACATTTTTATTGCTGAAATTGCTTACAAGAATATTTGTTAAAACTAAACCCATTAATGCATTTAATTGCCATATTACATCAAAATACAAATACAGTGCGTTCAAAGAGTCCCTCCGCAGTGGCTGCGTAGAGTAGGTTATGGTAAACTATTCGTTTAATGAAACTCATATTTATTTTGTATTATGTAATTATTGTATTTATTTATAAAATATTGCACAGTACCACAATGTGGTTTTCTTGTCTCTGTCTCAGTGTTTTCTTTATGTTTTGAAATGATCCCACAGTTTTAAAACTTTCTGCCATTTTCTTTGGCCTGAATCTTCTTCGCGCCCCTCAATGTTTTCTCCCCGTTCCTCTATTTTTCATTCTGCAGCGTCTTCTGTGTTCCCTGTCCACAGCACAGAGTTTAGCAGGCGGTGCGTCAGTAATAGTGATCCATGGGAAACACTGTGCTCCGTGTTTAGTTAAATAGACTAAACAAAGCAAGTTACTCGAAGAATCGTTACAGCTCTAATTCACATATTTTTGGCCATAAACAGAGGCATGTACTCAGTTGAGCACTTAAAGGCAACTGCTTTGTGTTTAAAGGCAGCGGTATTTACCGATTAACTCCATCATGGGCACTTCCTTAGCCAGATCATTTTAAGAACCCATATAGAACATCTCTGAGCAACCTCTGAATAAGGAATACTTTCTTTTAGGAAACATCTATGTCATCTACTAAACTTAAGTCAGTGAATATCTGAAAACAGGACACGACAATCTTATGCAAGTAAGATGCAGTTAGGACAAACAAAGACAGCTTTTTCAGTGGGTTCTACAGGCACAGGGGCCATTTCTCTGACTCTTCCACTGACAGGCACAGAGACCACGCCTCCCTCTCTGGGAATAACAGACATGTAGACCACACCTTATCCACTGGAAATAACAGTGGTATTGGTCACACTAACAGACATAGAGGCCATGCCTTCTTCACTAATACTGACTTGCCACTTAACAATTGTGTGATTTTGTTGCAGTGTTAGAGCTGTTGCAGTAATGTTTTCAAATCAAACCATTACTGCACATATTACTACATTATACTTAAAGAAAGTATAGCACAGTGATCACATCTGGTTCATTGGGACTGGCAGATACAGAAGCCACAAAAGTTCAAATAAAGCAAAAAAGACTAGTAAAAAGTAGAAAAAAGGTTATTTTCCACACCTGCCAGAAGATGCTGTCTATAGTGCTGCCGAGGAAGCCTTCTCTGCTGTCAGACGAGAGGAGCTTAGGTCCCAGTATCGTCACAAACTCGTCAAAATCCACCTGTCCATCACCTGCAGCAAGAAAAACATTTCTGAATGCTGTGTCTTCTTTCCCACTAATGATGCAATCTGCATGCTGCAACATTCATAACGTAATATTAATCGCTAATGTTAAACAGTTATTTGCCCCTGTTTATACAGTGCATAAATAACTGCTGTAAACTACCACATAACCCAAAGGCAAGCTTCATTTAGCTATTAATACCACGTATCCCACATGACCTCATTAAACCTGGTGGTTCCAGCCCAGGCAACTTTTAGTCTTCTGAGTTTTGTACTTTTGGAGGCTGGAAGAGTCTTTCAGGATGATCCCACCTTTAGAATAAATGGGTTTCTAAAATCCCAATCTGACAGCTATACTAGGTCTACAATCCTCACAATCCCAGTGTAACCACCAGTGTTTTCTTTCACCTTTAGAAGCTGCAGCAATATTTAAAGAAACAGAGGATATTTATATACTTTATAGTGCTTTTGTATATGTAGTGTTAAATTAAACCCTAGTATGTTTTTCTCCTTGGGGCAGCAATCACGGTTCAGTGCAAAACAAACATGTAAACCCAAAGGTGTTATTGGTTTGCTTTCAAGTAAACCTCAAAAAATGTTGTAAGAGGTTAGAACCTATTACACAATGATGTAAAGGTTGTGAGGTTGTAAATTAGTAATTTATAATTTTATTTTTTTATAAGAGATGCAAAATGGGGGTTCCCTGGTGGTCTAGTGGTTAGGATGCGGCGCTCTCACCGCTGCAGCCCGGGTTCAATCCCCGGTCAGGGAACCAACCCCAGCCATTAGGGTTGCACAAGCCTTATTGCCGGTCCCAAGCCCGGATAAATGGGGAGGGTTGCGTTGCCAAGGGCATCCAGCGTAAAAATATGTGCCAAATAAAACATGCGGATGGTCCACTGTGGTGACCCCTTATGGGAGAAGCTGAAAGAAAGTTTATAAGAGATGCAAAATGGAATGAGGTTGGGAAAACTAGAGAGGAGAAATACTGGCTACTGTACATCTCACAAACTCAGAGCTGGAAGTCTGAGTTGGTTTGTTGGTTTGAAATCCAGGCTTGACAAAACATTCCAGGCTGCTAAAAAGTCAGTTCAGGTGTTGAAATAAAAATGAAAGTCTTAAGAATTCTGATAATTGAGGCAAATTATTCATATTTATATACACCAACGCCTTAAGTTAAAGGCCAAATTGTATGTGTAAGCTCATGAAGCACACATACCCATGATGATTGAGAAATAATAATTATATAGATGTCACATGCAAATTAGGGGCAGAGATCAAAATATGTGTCAGATTTCTGCTAATTGAATGTTTGGATTTCACTAAGATTCCCAGAAGAGCAGAACTAAAACATGCCATGCATAAGTCGAAGGTGGTGAGTGACCCACAAAAACCATTTAAGATACAGCATGGGCACAAACCAGAGTTGCATGTAAAGAAATCCCTTTCACCGGCTTTCTGAAAGTTGTTAGCACCATGTGAAAAATATTTAATATAAAATAATATTACTCAATATGAATAAACTGCATTAATATAAACACATCATGTCGATAAAGTTGTCGTACAAATTATGGTTTTATTTGATCATAAATAGGGATATAAATAGGGTTTCACAAATTTAACAGCTTTCCTTTGATTGTAATCATTGAATCATGACGCGATTCTCAGGCTTAGCAAATAACAAAGGATAAGAAATTAACAAAATGCACATATCTTTTTACCTTTAGCATGTTTTATGTGCTGTGCTCTAAGCAACTTGAACTGTGCATTTGTCCCCACTGTCCAATTCTGCTGTCAGGATTGATCGCCTGTCTTCATGACTGATGAGACAAATCTATGCAGGTCCTCTATTCATGGCAACATTGATCTGCCCTTAAGATTGAGTCATAGCCTGTACACAGTATAGACGTGTATTTAAAAAAATATATAATTCTGCTTGGATTTAAAACTCTGTGTTTTTGGAAAGTGGTATTTAAATCTAGGGGTAGTTCCGAGAACTGACCCGTAGCCCAAACAAAAACAGTGCTTTGATGGTTTACTTTAGATGAATCTGGACTACATAATGTGTGAAAGTGAGCCAAGTATTAAATAACATGAATAATTTACATTGTCACTTTACTTCCTGTTTCACTACAGTGGCAAAAGGCATGTTGTTATGTATACAGATGAGGAGTTATTTTTACATAAAAACAAAACAAAACAAAAAACCCACTCATTTGTATATGAACATCTTTAAATGAAAGGTTTTGACCATTGTGGAGTCATTGACCAGTAAAGAAACACTATTGTAACAAGAATATTTCAATTAAAATTACAATTAATAAGACAATAACAGTTATATTGCATTTTACAAAGATCAATCCTGGGTGCGAAGTTCATTGTGTGGTATTGATTTGAAGTCCCACTATGTGTGAACAAATTTGCATTATATCTGCGGAGTACAATCAGCAGGTTACGGCGACATGCACTCACTGCCTGTCAGATCCTATGTGTCATTGCAGGACAGATCTCGCCAAAAGCAGAAGTGAGATCCAGAAAGGTAGAATCTATATTTATTTATACCACAGTGGCATTAAACTCTCCTTTCGTTTGGTCATTTAGTTTTGTTTTATTTTCTATAACAGCAGCTGACAATTGTTCCAGCAACAAAGCAAATCCTCAGTTCATAATAATGCACTCTTTCTGATATGCCATTATATTGGACTTTTCTGCCAAATGTAACAATAAGCTAATATAAAGAAAATGAGTTGTTATTTAGACAAGTGCATAATAAATTATAAAGTGCTCTCTAACATTTTTGGAAGGAGTCTCCAGTGTCAACACTTTGTAACAGTCAGAGGTAAAGAGGTTATAAGTCTCCTTTTCTAAAGATCTAAAGTCTTTAAGACAGAGGGCCTTTTAGTTTTTCAGGAAGATGACATTGTATTTTCTTTCTTCAATTATTTAACTGAAATAAAGTGAAACTTTTAAGTGAAAATGCAAGGCTTATGAGAGGACACATCTATTTAAATATTTTATAATGTAATGTACAAACTTGTTTGGAGGACATTGAACAACATCAAATAAAAAATACAAACAGCTTACAGGTGGTAACAGTGACTGCTGTCCGTCACATTATTTTACATTGATTTCAACTTTATTTTTTAAAAATAAAAAAGATTCTGGAGACTTCCAAGCTACACTGCCTTTAATTGCATTGCAAAAATTACAAGTATCGCTCCATAAGCAGCTCACTTATCCCAAATGTCCCATTATGTCACAATATTAGTTCCTATAAAGGATACTGTGAACTACAGAGGAACGATTACAGAGTGAGAGATTTCAGAGAATCAAAGGCAGAGAGACAGACAGAGTCTGAAAGAGGATCACAAGAGAGCACAAGGGAGAAACTCACCATCCATATCCAGACGTTGCATAATGATGGCTAGCTCCACCTCGCTGGGCATGTAGCCCAGAGAGCGCATGGCCACGCCCAGCTCCTGTTTTGAGATGAAGCCGTTCCCATCCCTGTCCAGTACCTGGAACGCCTCCCGAATCTCTGCACAGGGAAACAGGCAAACATAAAGAACATTTCCTCCCAAACTAATCTCGTTAGTGTAGGTACTTGACTCCAAACACACAAACAAGTGACATAATCTGATTCGCTTGATCTGCTTGCTTGCTCTTTTACTCTAGGTTCAGTAATTAATATCACTGTAAACTTTTTTTTTTTATTTGCTGTATATTTATCTCTTTTATTGTTGGCCAGTATTAGAATAAATTGTATTACACACACACACACACACACACACACACACACACACACACACACACACACACACACACACACACACACACACACACACACACAAAGAAGATAGTACTTAGCAAAATTGGGTATAATTCATTTATGCTATATAATTATTTGGCAGCTCAGTGAGATGGCTGCAAGGCTAGCTTATCCAAAATATGATACTATTCCACTGAGCATACCAATCTAGCTAATGTCACAGTTTCTTTTTATTTGTGAAGTTAAAACTGGTAGAATTGTTTTGTATTGTAGCTGATATAAGGTCAATCTTCCGTGTAAAATCGAACCGTTTGCAATTTTCATCAACTCATTTAGGATAACTCATTTTACTTTAAATTTAACACCAGTGCTAGGCAATAAAAAAACAGTGCTAAAATTGTATTGGATAATTAACATCAGTAACTTAGCTTACTGGATAGCTAAACTATAGCATGACTAAAATCAGAACTGCAATCATTAACTATTGCTTTCTATACTATTGTTTTGTGTAATCATGTAGTAAAATTAGCTTGCTAATGTCTATTAAAATGTCTGACACTGTCAGGAAGTAAGCAAGCATGATTATAAAAAAAAGTTTTAGTTTTTATGAACTCGCTGTGGGACTCTATGCCATCTGACTTCCAGCGAATAATTACTAACTATGCTTTGTGGGCAGATACTCTACAGGCTAACACACACTAACAATTTGAGCACCATCAATCTTTTGACTCAGCTCCAATACCTCTCCTCATTTTTTTAAAAATGCCCATTAAAAAACATTGACATGATTGAAGTGGAGTGGCAATGCTGTGTGATTATAAAAGCCCTTTCTGCTCCCGCAAACCCCACTGGGAATCTCAGATACTCATTATTAACGTGGCCTACAAGGCGATCCCATTTCTCCTTCAACTCCTCCAGCTTTCTACGTGTCTTCCTAATCAGGTGATACAATCATGCCCTTCAAAACATAGATTTGCTTGAAGTAGAGATTTCGTCTTAGGGTCCTGAAAACTGGATTTTGCTTGAAATGTGTGAGGATAATCTGAGGATCAGGTAAGGTGTGATATGTATATACTGTAGTGTCAAAGCTGGAGATAATATACGCAGTACACACACCAGGCTGCAGTGGCCTTGCACTTATCTTGCTGTTTGTCAAAATCTGAAAATGAAATAAACCCTCATGTGGCACATTATGACTTTACAAATGAAACTGCTATTTGTTATTTAAAAAGGGTTGTTCTAGGATAATAAACATTATCTTACTATCATTATCTCCTTGAAAATGGAAAGTTATATTTGTCGCTGCATTATTAATTTATTTACCCATTATCCATTTGGACCTAGCACTAGACAGACAGACAGACAGACAGACAGACAGACAGACAGACAGACAGACAGACAGACAGACAGAATAGTAGTCAAGAGCTGGGAAAAACATCGCTGAGTAAAATTAGTTAATGCAAATAAGATTCTAAGGATAAAATTAAACATTGAGAACATATTCGTTTTCGTTTCATTGAAAGAAGTATTTGGCCAAAATGTAATCATGTAACACAACTGAATTCCAAAAACAAAGACATGCTCGGTGTTAACAAGCAAAGTAAGTGTATAGCTTTCAGCGTGGCTCTGAGCAGGATACTGTTCAGAGAAATCAAATCTCTCTCTCTGTGAGATATTTGATATAATAGTATCAAAGAGTATATGGCATTCAGAAAGATGAGGTGTTTGACTAGTTTTGCAGCTCAGCAAGATAAAATAAAACCATG
Source organism: Silurus aristotelis (assembly GCF_946808225.1). NCBI lineage: Eukaryota > Metazoa > Chordata > Actinopteri > Siluriformes > Siluridae > Silurus > Silurus aristotelis. Next base: position 7,255,098 of record NC_139589.1, read on the forward strand.
GTAATTTTGTTAAAACTGATTATATACTGTATATACTGTAGAACATTCTACACTACTGTGTAGAATATTAAAGGCTAGAGTTGTCTATGCAGACAGACAGTACACACATACACACACATACAAACTCACCATCAAGCTCTTCGGTCGAGATATGGGATAACTGTTCCTCGCTGATCTCAGAGAGCGAGTGAGCCAGGAAGTTGTCTGTGTACAGCAGCCCTGCTCTCACATGGTGAAAAGGCATCTTCACCCTGAAACACACACACACACACACACACACACACACACACACACACACACACACACACACACACACACACACACACACACACACATATCATTATGAAAGAGATGATGAAGAAATAAATGCCAACCTCACACACACCTACACACAAAGCAGTGACATACCACTCAGAGTAACACAGCCATGGTGCAACACTTAAAACATTCCAAGCACAACACCACTACTAATAAAGGAAGAATTGGTTCTTGGAGCTTTATTTAAAACCCTAATCGTTTTTGTAGTTGAGATATTTATATTTGTTTTTTGGCTCCTGCCTGCAATCAAAAGATGGCACATACTGTCTTCAAATGAACCACAACAACTCTCATGGATGCTGTAAATGTTTTATTCGATTCTCAGAAATGAAGGCTAAAGGAAGAGAAAGGGTGTTGAATGTGTGAATGTGTAAATGCATTGTCAGATTTTTCTCCCCCTTTGTACAAATCACATCTTTCAAACCAGGCTTTTTTAAAAATACACCAGTAGAGGTATATGTGCAGCAGTTTCCCCAAGGTCCAGGAACTCAGAACAAAAGTAAGAGCTGCTTAGTCTCTCAATTAATCTTCTTAATCTCTATAACCAGAGGACATAGGTCTCTAGCTGGCCACAAACCAGTCAAATGATTAAGAGCACACCCTTGAGCCTAAAACATATACTCATTTTGATTTAGAACTGTTCAACAGTTTCAATACTTTTTCTGTGTATACATGCAAAACAACTTTATCCAGAAAGTTTCTTACCTATCGCTTGGGCAATTTATATTGAACATAGAAAATGTAATGTTATATTTTATATTGCATTTCAATATAAATTTTGCATATTTAAATATAAATATCAATACGAATATGGAATTTGAATATTCAGAATTGACATTTTTGTCTAAATCCTTCGATTATTTAGTTTAAAGTGTAACTATAACTATATAATAATGTAACTATATCCATATATATATTTATATATGTCCTTTTCACAAGATTTCTCTCCTTGTAAATTTTTTAACAAGAATTCATTCATGCATGATCCTGTAGAGACTTCAGTCCAGTGCCTCACTCATACCAATCTTACACCACAGCACAAATCTATAGATGTTCTTAATACAGCCATCTGCCTGGCTGGTGGTTGTACATCTCATAGAAGATTAAAGAGACTGCCAAGTTAATGCTTAAATCATGTGTGACAAAAGATATTGTTATCTCACACACGCACACACACACACACACACACACACACACACACACACACACACACACACACACACACACACACACACACACACACACACTGTCCAAAACTAAAAGACATAAATAATCAACACGTTCATGGTCACTTTCATAGCACTTTCATAATGACCACAGTGGGAAAGCTTTTTATTGAGCTGCTCTAAACTCCAGCCTCAAATGTCAATAGTTCTGACAGAGGGATTTTGAGATATTGGTAGTAGAGTGAGGGATAAACTTGAGGGATTCCTCCTTTGAATTCTTTCTGTCTTCTCTGAAAGAGCTTCTCTGACACTTATGTGCTAGCACCTGAGAGACATGCTAATGCTGTACTTGTATTCAGTTCCAGACTCTATTCTTTTAGTGCTTCACATATCAGGGTCTGTATTTAGATTTTAAACAGAAGTGAGAAGATTTATCAATGAAAAGAAAATGTTATGTGTAACATCAAGCAGTCTCATCGGGTTATGGGCATATTAAACATTAGAGAAGCAATAAACTGTGATTTTGGTGACTTTGACTATAACAAGGTTGTTGGAGTTGGATTTTAGCATTTCAGAAACTGCTGATTTCTGGTGTAGATTTCTGATTTCCTGGGAAAGGAACTGCTATGAGAGAGTTTAGTGGAAATAATTACTCTTTCCAACCATGGTAAGCAGCAAAATAGCATCTTAAAATGCACAACATTGACTTTTACTGTGAACGACAAAATCAGAACTTGTCAGCCAAGAAGACATACTGTAACTAATAAAAATGTATGTATGCTAGCTAGAGAATGTTCAGATGAAACAATTACAATAAATCAATGCATCATATTTTGTACACAAAATGCCCAGAAAAGAAATCGAGACATAACATCTTTATTTTAAATTACTGGTACCTCACAGTCAATATTCTAAAACAGACCTGAGCTTTAACACAGAGTTTCCAGAAATGAAAATGTAGACACAAACAGCCAGTTGTCAATGAAAAGTGTACTTTTACGGTTTACCCACATTTGGACTCTCTTCACTCTTCACAACCCAACAGCTTGAATTTCACACGTAGTTGAATTTTACTACGCCAGACATGGCTAGAGGACCAGATGGTTATTTTGTTCTACTTTGCATGACCCATTGATTTGGATGTTCCTATCTTGCATGGTGGAGAACAGAGTGTATACATCTCATTGATTCCATTAATCACATAATGTTCCATGCATAATAATGTCTAATTCATATTCACTGAGCTGTTTGCTGGGAACAGTTTAAGTTACCACCAAGGAAATAAGCAGCTGTTTACAGATGTAACTCTGTGTTGTAGAGTTTCTTCAAAAAGGAAACTGTCCAAATCAAAATCTGCAAAACATGCATTTTTTCCCAATAAAAATATACAACCCTGATTGCTATTTGTAGGTATGTACAGAATTAGGCAAAAGTATTCACATATAAATAAAAACTGTGTGGTAAATATATATCAAACAAATCACAACATATAGCAGTAGACAGTAAGTAAGTCAAATCAATATTTGGCATGACTACCCTTTGCCTTTAAAACTACATTAGTCTTGCCTTGTCCTGCAGTTTAACAAGGATATGTTTTTTTAAATAACTTGAAGAACCTGCCAGACAGAGAGTTTACCTGAAAAGTGGTCTATTACTTAATGTCTTCCTTTGTGTTATGACATACATGATTTATTTATCCATCCATCCATCCATCCATCCATCCATCCATCCATCCATCCATCCATCCATCCATCCAACCATCCATCCATTTATCCATCCATCCATCCATCCATCCATCCATCCATCCATCCATCCATCCATCCATCCATCCATCCATCTATCCATCCATCCATCCATCCTTATATTAAACTACAGATTAAACCCGCAATCTTGAAAATACCATCACAATGCATCTATCATTGTGAGATCTATCTCAGGTGTTCATCTCAGATGCTGGAACTGTTAAAAATCTCATACAGACTGTACAATACAACCCCAGAAAACCTGCACTTCTCATCTTATACCACACACCTTTCCATCTGTTAAACATTCTTACTGGAGAAAGGCACTGCTGATTTTCACAGCCTGAATCCATTACTATTTTTGTGCTTCAAGAACCATGACTGGCCTCCTGTCTAGGGTGATGCAAAGGTGCCATCTGAACTCAAGATGGAGCAGTCTGGATAATTTCATGGTATGATAATTTGACATGCCAATATTTGCAGCTTAAACCTCAAGTGCCTCTCAATGAACCGAAGCTAAAGAAACTTTCAACTATCAACAGAGATATTAGAAGTGAGCTGGTGCAGATTCAAAGCTTATATTTTTCTGTGAATGACTCTCTTTGGGTCTGCACATCTGCTCTTGGCTCTGCTCCAGGATTAGTAACAGAGCCATTGGTGGCATTTGGGTCACAGGCACCGCATCTACTGGCCACAGCTGCTGGCATGTCATTAAATGAGCTCTGAAAAGGCATACATGTGCTTCTTCTGATAATGATCCTCAAAAAAGAGGCTTGCTCCTCGACAAGGTTAATTGCAATCCTCATGCTGACAAGTACATTGGATTCCGATTTAGTCGATGCGAAAGCTGACAGTGACAAGCTTATAAAGCGGTTGGAGATGAATATTAAATAAGAACGTTCATGAGTACAAAAGCGTACTCATGAAGAGAAATGATAATAATGAAAATGTAATGAAAACATTGACTTGAATGGTATGAAAGGAAAAAGAATGATAGAGAATGTGTGGAAGCTAGAGAGAGAGTGAGGAAGAAGGAAAGAGAAAGACAGAGAGAGAGAGAGAGAGAGAGAGAGAGAGAGAGAGAGAGAGAGAGAGAGAGAGAGCGAGAGAGAGAGAGAGAGAGAGAGATCGAGAGAGAGAGAGAGAGAGAGAGAGAAAGAAAGAAAGAAAGAAAGAAAGAAAGAAAGAAAGAAAGAAAGAAAGAAAGAAAGAAAGAAAGAAAGAAAGAAAGAAAGAAAAACAGAAAGATACTCTAAAATGCGCCATGATTTGTCCCAGATTTGCTGTAGGGTTGTCAGAAATGTCAGTGGCACTTCAGGGACACATGGACCACCCCTCAGCATTTGCATTTCTACTAATGTGTGTCTATAACCTTGGCATTCCTTAGTCAGCCTAACTTAAAATAATAATAATACAGCAATGCATATCAAACCCACCTACACTGTACTTGCACCTAAATATAGATCTTCATTTGCATTTAACTGGAATAGAGAAGCATTAAAAGGCCATTACGTAGGAAATCGAAAGCCTCAAACCTTACGGTCTTCCTCCGAGTGTGCCGTGGCAGCCATCAAGGGCATATAGGTTTTAAAAACCAAGCATTTGGATCACTGTTATTACTCAATCCAATGGTTGTGCTGAATTTGCAATGACCCGTGACATGAGAGCACCATTTAGGACCACTGGGAGTAGGTACAAATTAAGAGATTTTTTTCAACTCATGGTCATCTGACAACAGAATAAATGCCTTTTTGTTGCACCTCAGGACTTCCTCTGCAACATTTAAGTCTGAAAAGTCATTTAAATGATCTATTCATTAGTTAGCATCCAACATTTAAATAAAGAAAACAACAAACTTTGGACTTAAACTTCCAGAATGCCCGCACCTTTAAGTCTTGGCTGTCTTAGTTACGGCACTCGAAACAGCTGGACAGATTAAAGGAGATGAAGCATGTGTTCATTCCCACACTATCAGTTTGGTAGGTATTTTTAAATTGTAGGGACATTTGTTTGACTTTTATTGTTGTAGTTTGTTTATAATTATTTAGGAAGCTTCAGTACCTACTGTATGTTGATCAGGATTATAGCATCTGTTCTGATCAGGATATCTGGAGTCTGTTCTTGGAACACAACACATGTGATGGGAATAAAGTTTGGATGGAATGCCAACACTTGCACACCAATTCACTAAAATGGGCAACAGGGTACTACTGTTTATGAGAAGTGGGAGAAAATGGAGTGGACCAGAGGAAACCCACACAGGCATGGGAAAACTACACACAGCCATAAACTTGAGCTCAGGATCAAACCAGGCACCCTTGAGGCATGATTTGGCAATGCTACCATGATCACCAATTCTAGCTCCCGTTTCACTCACCGTATTTATCTCTCAAGCTCATTTAATTTTCTGTCTTGTAATGTGGTTTAATTTCTAGGGAGCACTTTGAGCTGCTTTTTATGTATGGAAAGTGCAATATAAACAAAGTGTAGACAGTGGCAACCCTGCCAAAGACTAAAGGTTGCACTTATGTCTGGCAAACTATTGCTGCAGGGGCTGTTGTTATGCTGAGTGTCTCTATAATTTACATGAGGGATGGAAATGTCTGGAATAAAAAGTCCAATTTGTGCATGACAAATGTTTATATCAAGGAAACAACTTTTTTAATATGCACTTAATCGGCAGGTCAATAAAGATGAATTAATAATAGACAAATCCATATGGCAGGGCGAGAGTTTAAGAGGGCTTTCGAGTAGATTGTATTATCAGCACAGGGTTTATGGTGTAATGGATTGTAACGCTAAAATGCGACATTAAAAACAAGACGCTATACAAAAATCTGTTCAGAAACTAGACACTGTTCTGAAATCATTTCTACCTTTAGAGCATGTACCCTGTTTTAAATCAATGCAGAAGAGCTTGCTTTAGAAAGGATTTATTGTCTCACTACAGATGATTACCCACAGTAATATCTCCTCCTAAATCAAATACTCAGGTTAACTGTCAAGACTATGAACACACTTTTCATTTTATATACAGCAATATATATAAGACTCATGTGGTACATCATGCACAAGTCAGCAGACATGAGCATGCATCACAGCCCAATTACAGCAGAACATGCCTGACTAATAACAATGTGTGAGCGTTTTATTATCAGATTTATCTCTCATTCATCCACTAGACATTTTATATAAACACCATAACCTAGTTAAAACACGTAAACAAAATTGACTGACAAACACCTACAAAATAGCCTACGAAGCATGTCTTTAGACAGGGGGATGGAACCATAGTGCCCTGAGGATACCGCTCAAAACAGAAAACAGAGACATTATGTGAACACAGATGGGGCAGCGATGGGATTCGAACCCTCAACCCAAGAAGTGAGAGGTACACTTGATGACCACTATGTATTTGCAAAGGATGACTGTTTGATACATACATGAGTACAACTGACACATTACAAAATACACATCCCAAGCCTTTATAACATACGTGATCATTAAAAATTATTTTAGGAGAAAAATGAAAATGGTAGCAAGTGTTCCTGGAAAAAAAAACACACACACACACACACACACACACACACACACACACACACACACACACACACACACAAACACAAACACACAAACACACACGCATACAACACAGAAAGCAGATTTCGTGCAAGATTCCAGTGCAAGAGATGTGTTTTTAAAT